>NW_001884567.1:3514-18974 GCF_000146915.1 Parastagonospora nodorum SN15 | reverse complement strand
CATTTGCCCTTCCTATGAGCTGCTCGAATGCCGGGAACAAGCGCCCAAAATGTTCCCCGCATAGAGTCCAGATAGTCACAGTTGGAAGTATTGGGTGCATTTCTTAGGCTGGGTTGGGGGGGCACCTCCTATTCCTACAATCCCCAGCAAAGCAGCTGCCACTCAGCTAGCCAAAAATGTTCGCCTCCAATTTCGTGCACTGGGGCATTCGTGCGGTGAGTTGGTACCCACAGCCATCTTTAAACAAGTCTGAGTTTGTTTTACTGATTGATTCTGTTCGATTAGAACGTGATAGCACCTGGAGTTTATCCCTCTGAGATATCCGCCGGTGTGGACAACCTTGACGACAAAAATTCCAGCCGTCTTCCACCCAAGATACCTGCTAGTGAGATTCCGCTGGAGAGGTTTGGGGGGGAGCAAGACATGGCTAGCGCCATCTTGTACCTGGCTAGCAGTGGCGGAGGATATCTCAACGGCTGTACTATTGTGACAGATGGCGGTCGGCTGGGAGCTTTCCCATCGGTGGCGTAGATTGAAAGATAGTCAATTGCAACGCAATAATACTTACTGATAAAGAATGTTTTTAAATCTAACATATAAATGAACATCAATCTACAAGTTAGTAAAAACCGAATTAAGATTATTTAATCAGCAATTAAGTCAGAGTAGATACTGGAAGCACACCGTTGTTGGATATTAAGACATGTCTATTCTCAAACATATGTACTTTGGCCACAGTTCTATTGATAAACTCATCAAGCTTCAGCAAACTCAGACAAAAATCTCTTCAGTGCCGATCTGGTTTGTTTTGAAGTTGGAACCCGGTGAAAGGGAGAAGTGTATGAGACAACTCGTCCGTCGACATCCGCACACCTCTCTGTAAGTCGGATGCACCGGTCCTCCGAGACAATAGGGTCATCCGTGTTGATAAAGTGCAGCACAGGAGTTTGGATCTTGTGTTCATAGAAATTTTGCAACGCATTGTAGTGTTCGCGATAGCCGCTGTAGGACACCACGAACTTTACACGAGGGTGTGCAGTGTTGAAAGAAATTGGCCGATTTTTGGCTGGACGCTCGAGAAGCCCAGCCATGATGGCAGCAAGAGCGCCCCCTTGAGAGAATCCAACGATGCCATCAAAGGGACCATATTGTTCCAAGATCCTTGACATGTGCCGAAGGGTGTCGTGAATCCGGTCGACATTCTCGAACGCGTTTGGATCCCACCATGAACGGGTAGCAATACCTGACATGGTTTCTCCTGCATGGAAAGGGGCTTCGATATATACGATGCGTATTTGTGTTGTGAAGGTTTCGTAGATGACCTTTTCCACTGGGGTGATCTCTGTCTTAAATATTTCGACATTTTGCTGGTATCCGTGAAGAAGAAGGAGTGTACGAGACATCGTTTGGTGAGGGACAGTATTTGATTGAGTTCAATAACATATTCTGAGTCTGTACAGTGCGGACTGCTGTTGTTTTATATCTAGGGCTGGTATTGAACCTGCTTATCAAAGAGTAGAGTCGGAGGTCCAATGTATCCACTCGACCCACCAAATTATTGTTATCCCCGAATCCCGGCTTTGACACGAGCTAGGCACTTGCTTGACTGTTCGATATCCGGGCAACGCCGTTGAAACCACGTGTCAGCTTCAGATATAGCACGCTTAGTGCGGCTCCCGAGAAAGGGACGTCTAGCAGTTTTTGACACAAAACTCGGTCATCTACAGGTCGGAGAGATAGGTTCAATGCTATTGGTCTCGGTAGCTTTTGTAGGGAATCAACCCTGTGTCTCGTTGATTTCCACGCTGATGATGGCGCCGAAATAGAGCCACGAGCAGTGAATAGGAGACCGCTCGCAATCGAGGCGAAAGATGACCAAGAATAAGCGGTCAGCTATTGTGCTTGATTCCTGGACCTCTATCTCGAGACCGATGCGGGTAGGAAGGGGGTTGCCTTGTGGTCTAGAGCTGCGGTAGAGCATTTTCAGCTTGTCTCGCATCTGTGATCCTTGCCACCGTGCCCACTGTTGTTCTGACACGGGCTCTTGTGTGATCCTTGTTCGTTTAGAAATATTGCGCGTACATATGAAGAGACCATTGGTTCGGTCGTGTTGCGGTAAGAACTCGGCATTTCTTTTTACCCTTGGCACGGCCTGCGATAGTAAAGTAAGCGATTCTTGATAGCGCAAGTCGGGTCCCGATACAGATGACTGGAGATACTAACTCTTCTGACGCTGTTGGGTACATACACGCGAGGACGAGTTATTGGTCCGTTCATGGTGTAGAGGACACCTAGTAGTTCCTTTTGTCCTAAGTACCGTCTGCCGTAGTAAAGCAAGTGATTTAAGATGACTTCAGTCGGGTCCCGATGCATACGCCTGAAGAAAGTTGGATATAACCTTCAATACCTGACAATTAAGATGATTATGAATCGTGAGGACCTAAGAAATTATTCTTGTAGTGCTTGTAACAAGTACTTCCAGTTCTTCACCACTTACCTTTGAATTCACCCCTTTCCGCCCGACTCTTGTATACATTACTTATATCCTATCACAAGATAGCTTCGGCACTACCACGCCAGTAGGTTAAGGTTGACAAACATCGTACCACACCATGTCTCCTGTGTCAGCAACGACAAGCCCTGTGGCAAACTCTGTTCCCAACCCAGAGCCAATTGCTATCGTCGGTCTCGGTAAGATGCTCCCCAATGTCCTATCATTCCAGTCTTTGCCTTACAGTTGAATGTAGGCTGTCGATTTCCTGGTGAATCCGACTCTCCCGACGAATTCTGGGACTTCCTTCTGCAAAAGAAGTCAGCCCTCTCCCGGCCGCCACTATCGCGATTCAACATTGATGGATTTCATTCGAAAAAGAACAGTCCCGGTTCTCTGCGTCCGGAAGGTGGATATTTCATCTCGGATACAGTTTTCGACTTCGACCCAGCCTTCTTCGGGCTCACACGCAGCGAAGCCACGGCTATGGATCCACAGCAAAGGAAACTACTGGAGTGTGTCTTCGAGGCGTTTGAGTCTGGTGGCATTCCGTTGGAGCAGGTCTCTGGCTCCAACACTGGTTGCTACGTTGGAAATTTCACCTGGGACTATGGTCTCACTGAACGACAGAGATCACGACTACCCGAAACCATACACGATGACCGGAGCTGGGGTCACCATTCTAAGCAATCGCGTCAGTTACCTTTTTAACTTGCAGGGCCCAAGGTTCGTACACCAGCAACCACCGTGAATTCTAGAGTCGACACGTGAGCATCGCTGACCTTTCATCTAGTTTGACGTTAGACACAGCGTGTTCTTCCTCTTTGTATGCTGTCCACTTGGCCACCCGAGCCCTACAGAGTGGCGAGATCGACGCTGCCGTGGTAGGTGGTACTAATTTCAATTTTGGCTGTCGAAGTACAGATGGCAACCGACAAGATGGGCGTCCTCTCGCCTACTTCTACCTGTCACACCTTCAGTTCAGAGGCAGATGGATATGGCCGTGGAGAAGGAATTGGCGCTTTATACCTTAAGAGGCTCTCTGATGCCGTTCGAGATCGTGACCCCATCCGTGGAGTGATCCGGGGAACAGCGGCCAACTCAAACGGCAAGACCAGTGGTATCACGCAGCCCAGCGCCAAAGGACAAGAAGCTGTGATGCGGGAGGCTTATCGCTTTGCTGGAAATCTCGATTACGCCGAAACGTCCTACTTTGAATGCCACGGTACCGGAACTGCTGTCGGAGACCCTATCGAGACCATGGGTATCTCACGTGTGTTTTTGCCAGATGAAACGACTAGAGACTCGCTGCTGGTGGGTGCGGTCAAGACGAATATTGGCCACGGTGAAGCCTCTAGCGCCATGGCTAGCATTATTAAGGTAATAATGTCCATGGAGAACCGGACCATTCCCGCCACAATCGGAATCACCTCTTATAACCCCAAGATTGACTTTCGTGGCGGCAAGCTGCAAGTTGTCCAGGACAACATTCCATGGCCGGAAAATTACCCAGTCCGCCGTGCCAGTGTGAACTCTTTTGGCTACGGTGGCGCTAATGCCCACGCAATTATCGAAGCCGCAGACTCAGTTCTTCCTGGATATAGGTCTTTTGCCCGCAAGGGCACGAAAGCAATCACCCTATCACCTACCCTCGATACGATTGGTGTAAACGGTTCTCGCGTTCCGGCCATTGAGCGTGAGGAATTTGTCCTTCCCTTCTCCGCACACGACTTTCCCACTCTGAAAAACTCTCTGGCAAATATCCGGAACGTGGCTGACCAGTACGACGTATTCGACCTAGCATTTACTCTGAGTGAACGTCGTTCACGCTTCTTCAATCGTGCTTTCGCTGTCGTTGGTCGAGACTCTCCGGTCGAGGATCTGGACGATGATGAGATAGTATTCGGCAAGCGTGGCAATGGTGCCAACATTGCTTTCATCTTTACTGGTCAAGGCGCCCAGTCTCCACAGATGGGCAAGGAGCTCATGCAGCAGTTTCCTTCTTACATTGCCACTATCCGCAAGCTTGATAGTATCCTTGCCAATCTCGGCCAAGATTCTCCGCGCTGGACCATCGAGGGAGCTCTTATGGAGCCAGCTGCAACGAGCCTCATTCATGATGTCGAGTTGTCCCAGCCTCTTTGCACCGCTGTTCAGATCGCTTTGGTCGACCTACTCCACTCATGGGGAATAGTACCTCGTGCCTCAGTGGGTCATTCCTCTGGCGAAATAGCCTCTGCTTATGCTGCTGGTATTTTGACCGCGGAAGAAGCAATTGTCTTCGCCTACTACCGTGGTTGGGCTGTCGGAAAGCTGAATGCCCAGGGTACGATGTTGGCTGTTGGTGCCAGTCCTGAAGAAGTCCAGCCTTTCCTCCAACCCGGCGTTATCATTGCATGCTACAACTCCCCTGGCAGCGTCACCCTCAGCGGTGATACTGATGCAGTCCTGCAAGTGAAATCCGCGCTAGAGCAGGCCAAGATGTTCGTACGCGAAGTGAAGACTGGTGGTCGGGCCTACCATTCACACCACATGAAGCAGGTTGGAACTGCCTATGAGGAACGCGCCCAAGCCGCGATTCAAAACTTGCCTGCGCCCGCTGGGCCAGATTTCATTCGAAAGGCTACTTTCTTTTCCTCTGTCACTGGAAAAGTCTTGGACAATTTCGTCAAGCTTGACGCGTCGTACTGGCGCGCCAACCTCGAGTCCCCGGTTCGATTTACTACCGCCATCAATTCAATGCTTTCGGCAGATGAGCTTGCGATCAATTACACGATTGAGCTTGGCCCTCACTCAGCTTTAGCGGGACCTCTACGTCAGATCCGTGACAGCTTGGGCAGGTCTTCGAAAGACCTTGATTACTCTGCCACTTTGGTTCGTGGTGAGAATTCAGTCACGAGGCTTCTCACCGTAGCTGGTGCTTTGTTTGTCAAGGGCTACCCCGTTCATCTCGGCCGTGTTAATGCGATTGAGAAACAACAGAGCCATGGTTTGAGCATCGAGTACGGAACGACCATTGTCGATTTGCCGAGGTACTCTTGGAACTACACCGACACCAAGAACATGCGCCTAGAGAATCGCCCCAACAACGAGGTCAGACACAGAACTTTCCCCCACCACGACCTCCTAGGCAGCATCCTTCCAGGCGCGATGGACAGCCAAAGACAGTGGAGAAATCTTCTGGACATCAAAAACTTCCATTGGCTAGAGGAACACAAGCTCGGCTCTCAGCCCGTCCTTCCAGCGACTGGATACTTGGCCATCGCTGTTGAAGCTGCAAGGCAATACTTCCATGGTAGAGCAAAATTAGATGGACCATTTAGATACTTCTTTCCGCACATCACGATCAAGGCCGCCCTGAATCTTCCCCCAGCCGGAACAACTGTTGAAATTCTCACCAGCGTGAGATTCAAGAAAGTATCCGATTCCGTGTCTTCCAAGCAGCAGCTCACCTTCACTATCGCCTCCTGCTTCGAGTCAATTTGGACCGAGCATTGTGTAGGAACTGTCCAGCGGGAGGCCGTTTTCAGTCCCGATCCAATCTTCGATGTGACTGCCTTGGCGGAGCCAAAGACATCGCACACCTGGTACAATGGCTTCAAAAAAATTTCTCTCAACTATGGACCACCTTTCGCTGGACTCACAGACATCTTGACAGATCCTGCATTGACGCAGTGCGTAGCTACCACTCCTATGCTGGCCGAGGGTGTTGATCCTCTCGATTCTTCCTACATTGTTCACCCGACCACCATGGACACGTGCGTGCAGGCCATTCTTATTGCTGCGCACAAGGGATCGTTGAAAGAGCTCAACAGATCCTTTGTTCCTGTCAGCATGGAAGACGTTTCCATCTGGTCGATGCACGGCGAATCCATTCCTCCACTTCAGACTGCATCGGGCAAGGTCCTCGCCGAAGGCACGGTGAGCAGTTTGCGAGCGCTTCACGGTTCCTGCCAGCTCAGTATCAACGGGAAGCCTGTTTTCGAGGCCAAGAAGATCAATAGCATCGTCTATGCCGAGGATCTCAACCCTGAAACGAAGTTGAACCGCCATCCTTATCTGCGCTGCCTTTGGAAGCCTGATATCGAGAAGCTTTCCTCGAATGCCCTGCAAAAGTTCTTTGTGGACGAGAAACCATCTACGACGTCATATGTAGACGCTTTGCTTGATGTCTTGGTCCATAAATATCCTTCATTGGATATTCTGATTGCAGGGGCCAAGGAACCTGAGTTCTTGTACTCTATCCTGGAAGCTGACTCTACTATGAGGCGTTTCAAGTCCGTGACTGCACTCACTACGTCGGAAGACCAACTAGCTTTCTTTGAGAAGGCCCTCTCCACAACTGCAGCAGTCGGCCAGCTTCTTGGGGAAACTCCCACTCTCGATGGAAAGCTTTTCAACCTGGCCGTTGTAGAGGCGAAGGGCGATGTCCCCGAAATTCTTTCCAGGTTGAGGTTAATCCTAAACGCCGACGGACGAATCCTTCTGCACGGCGACACAGAGCCATCGAAAGACTGGACTGTTGGTCTTCAATCTCTGGATTTGGAGGTCTTCGGATCTTTCACAGAGGGCAAGACATGGGTGACCTTGATAAACCCACTGA
Source organism: Parastagonospora nodorum SN15 (assembly GCF_000146915.1). Lineage (NCBI taxonomy): Eukaryota > Fungi > Ascomycota > Dothideomycetes > Pleosporales > Phaeosphaeriaceae > Parastagonospora > Parastagonospora nodorum. Next base: position 11,880 of record NW_001884567.1, on the reverse strand, counting down.
AGCCTCTTGCAGCTCCTCCATTGGATGGCCTTACACTGGTTTCCCGTACACCTGACGCTAAGATTGCTCACAGCGTCAAACAGGAGCTTGCAAAGTACGGTCCAGTTGTTGAGACCGTTTCCCTCGCCGATTCCAGTTTCAACTGCAGCAACAATACCATTGTTGTTGTTGCCGAGACGGATGGCACCCTATTCAACCAGTCCATGACTGACAAGGAGCTGAAGAATCTGCAACGCATCGCCGAACAGGCCAGCACTGTTCTTTGGGTCACCCACGGCGATCTTCTGGTGGGGGCTGACCCTAACGCTGCCATTGTCATGGGTCTGGGAAGATGTCTCCAGTCTGAGTACCCGACGTTAGATTTCATCTTCTTGGACGTCGATCACAGAGCATCACGTCCCCTGGCCAGCCAGATACATACCGTCCTCCAAACTATTGGTACGGTTTCTACCATCGATCGCGAGTACTTGGTTAAGAACGACACATTCTACGTCAGCCGTCTGTCACATGATCGCGCCCACGACGCGGCCTTCTCTGCCCTGCTTGATACCACAACGACCAAGCAACAGTACACCACGGACAGGAAAATGCGCCTCAAAATTGAGCGCCCGGGTCTGCTGGAGTCTCTCCACTTCCAAGCCGTGCCGCTCGAAGATAGCCTTAGCCTCGACGAAGCCGAAGTGGAAGTGAAGGCCATTGGGTTGAACATGAAGGAAGTTGCGACTTTCCGGGGCAACTTCAACTCTTTGTCACTCAGTCACGAAGGCTCTGGTATTGTGCGACGGGTCGGCGCCAACGTCACCAACGTTAGAGTCGGCGACAAGGTCTGCTGGATGGCAAAGGGACTCTTCCAGAACATTGAGACATTCAAGGCTAAGTTTCTGCATAAGATCGCCGATACTGACTCTCACGAGGAGGTCGCAACAATGCCGCTGGCCTACTCGACAGCAGTCTATGGTCTCCTCCATCTCGGTCGCCTCAAGAAGGGAGAAGTAAGTTGCATCCCAATTTCCAACACGAGTGTTTGTACTTGTTCTGACTCATGGGTTCTAGTCAGTTTTGATCCACTCCGGTACCGGTGGTGTAGGTCTTGCCGCTATTCAGATCGCCCAGATGGTTGGCGCCAAGGTATTTGCGACGGTCGGTACAGAGACGAAGAGGAATTTTCTCCACGAAGCCTACGGCCTTCCTCACAGCCAAATCCTGAATTCTCGCGACACTTCTTTCGCTGAGGGCGTTATGAAGGCTACTAACGGTCGCGGTGTCGACGTTACGTTGAACTCGCTCGTCCGTGAGCAGCTTCATGCCACTTGGTCTTGTATTGCCACTCAGGGTCGCCACATTGAAATTGGTCTCAATGACATCCTCGACTATGGTGACTTGGACATGAGCGTTTTCAAGCGTGGTGCGTCTTTCGCAGCTTTCGACTTTGGAGTCGTGGCCGATGAAACGCCTGATGTCGCAGTGGCCGTCATGAAGGAGGTTGTCGGTTATTTCCGTGAGGGCAAGATCAAGCCCTTGTCACCTTCTTCTGTTTATCCGGCGTCCGAGGTTACGAAAGCTTTTATGCAATTCAATAACGCCAAACGTATTGGGAAGGTGGTTGTCAAGTTTGAAGAGAACGATGAAACGGATGTAAGTCAAATGCCATCAGACCTGGTGACCTGATCCAGTGCTTACCGTGACCCAGGTCTTGGTAGCTCCTAAAAAGCCCACATACTCGCCAGATGTGTCCTACCTTTTAGTAGGATGTCTGGGCGGTCTGGGACGCTGCTTTGCTCGCGAGATGGTCCAACAAGGTGCCCGTCACTTAATCTTCCTTGGTCGATCTGGTGACGAGAAGCCTGAGGCTTCTGTCATGGTTCGTCGCATGCGTAGCGAAGGTGTGGACGTTCAAGTAATCAAGGGCGATGTAAGTAAGCAGGAGGACGTCCTTCGCGCCGTCAAGGCAGCCAAGGTGCCCATTGCTGGTGTACTGCAAGGTGTGATGGCGCTCGATGTAAGCAAACCTCATCCCACCATGGCTTCTGGGGCCGGAACGTTTGATTGACCATTTCAGGATCGTCTCTTCTCCAGTTACGACATCAACAGCTGGAATTATGCCATTGATCCCAAGGTTGCCGGTACCTGGAACCTCCACAACGCCCTGGCAGATCAGCCTCTCGACTTTTTCATCATGATCAGTTCCATTTCTGCAATGACTGGTGCTCCAACCCAGGGCAACTACTGTGCTGCGAACACCTTCTTGGATTTCTTCGCTCGCTACCGTCGCCAAATGGGTCTTCCCGCCACCACGATTGCGCTTAGCATGGTTCTCGAAGTTGGTTTCGTGAGCCAGAGTCTCACCATCGAGCAGGGAATCTCCCGCTCTGGTATCCACGGCATCGATGAGAAGGACTTCATTCGCCTCATTGAGGCAGGTGTAGCCCCACAGCCAGACTCTAAGTGGCTGTTCGACCACTCTGCCAACTGCTTCCTCGTCTCCGGACTGGAGCCTGCCAAACTTGCTTCTGACATCGATGTCAATGACTTCCGCTTTTGGCTGCAGCCACGTGTTGGGCCGCTGCTGAATGCCATCCTTGCATCTGACGGTAACGACGCAGGGGCTGCCAAGGCTAAGATCGCGCTGGACCTCCCCGGCATCCTGGAACAGGTTATCACCAAGTTTGCGAAGACGTTCAGTCTCGAGGCTGAGGATATTGATACTACCAAGCCACTGTCAAGCTATGGCATGGATAGTATGATCGGAACTGATCTCAGGAACTGGTGTTATAAGCAGTTGGGAGCTGACATTCCTACTTCTGATTTCATGGGACCTTCGCTAACAGCTCAATCGCTAGCTCAGAAAGCATTCTCTCTTCTTTCTAGTTAAGAGAGATGATAAGGTTAACAAGTTTGTTAATATCTATAGTAATAATAAATTCGTTTTAACAACTAGGTAGTTTCTAATAAGGGGAGCCCTTAACTAAATAAGGATAGTTTAGAATTTTACCTGCGAATAAGTCTCTAAGTCTAGAGAGATTATCTATAATCTTAATAATATGCATGTCAGCCGTGGGGTCTCCCGCACGGGCCGGTACTGTTTGCCCCAGGTTCCACCGCATGTTTGCTCTCACGCACTTCCCCATTGGGACTAGTGCGTGCTCCATTCAGTACATAGGCCTCTCTATCCCATAGCCTAATACTACATGATTCTCCGCAACCTTGACGCTTGACAGGTTATGAGCCCTCACCCGCTCCTGTAGTCGCTCACGATAAATCACACACGATATTTTGACCGACTCGCGCAAACTCATGGATCATCGCCCTCCCTCGCGAGAAGCTCAGTGACGTCGCAATCGCGCGCCACGACAGCAATTGCTCTACTGCCAGCTGTAGCTCATCGATCGCTTGGACGAGAACGAGCTCTGCAAAGCACAATCGCCTAATCGAACCCGGAGCGCTCCTTAACGCCCGCTACGATGGCAACAAACACGGCCTCCTCCATTGGCATCACTGCTCGCTTGGCCACCGACGGTAAAAACTGGAAAGACTGGGTCAAGCAGCTGGTAAACTACGCCGCTGCAGATGGCGCTGTCGACGTACTGGACGGCGCAGCGCGACCGGATTTCGACCCCACGCTGAATAAGTACCGTATCACGGCCCTGCAGCGCACGACAGCACACCCAGCAGGCACGTCCGAAACTATCATTCAAGCCGACTTCGACCGAGTCGGCAAGCTTAAGAAGGCTATCGCGCCCTTCAACAGCGAAGCCCGACATCTACTCAAGGAGGACAAGCTCGCCCTAGACCAGTGGGTCGCGCGCGACGCCCGCCTACAAAACACCATACTCTCCTCCATCGCCAACACGCTCGCGTCGCAGGTGCGCACCTGCCCCACCGCACACGACATGTACAAGGCCTTGAAGAAGCTCAACAGCAACGGCGACCATGCCAATGCTGCTCTAGCGTGGATCGCCCTCATCGACCTCTGCGCAGAGTCTCAACCATCAGTCCGAAGCTACATTGGAAAGTTCCGCGAGACTATTAATGACATCACGGTACAGGGCATCTCACCTAGATGGAAGAAGCCCTCTGCGGTATCTATGGCAACTAGCTCCGAGCGAGACGTCGAAGACCTTCTCATCATCCACTTTCTACACGGCTTAGATCGTGTGCTACCACAGTGGGTAGAAGCTCATAACAACGACCTCCACCAAGGCAACACATGGTCCATCGACACGTTCATCGCGTCGCTCGAGGATCACCTACGTCACTAGGAAGTCGAGCCCGCGAAGACGTTCATCTCCGTCGCAAAATCTGCAGAGGAGAAGCGCGTTTTATCACGCCTCAAGAGCCGCAGCAACAACGACGCAACTCCTTCCGCTCCATCTCTACCGACTCGCAACAGAAATAACAACAACCACCCTAAGCGCACACCTCAGCCAGTTGGTCACTGCGATCACTGCAAGAAGGAGCACCCAGGCCCTAACGACCTTTGCTGGAAAGCTCACCCAGAGCTCGTACCAGATGACGTTAAGAAGAAGCGCGCGGAGACTGCTGCTAAGAAGGCAACAGATACAGCGGCGACTCGTACAAACGTCACTGTAGCCTCGAACAACAACAACGACGACGACGATCCATACGAAGCCCACAGCTACGTCACCGTCGCCAGCTTCGTGTCTCCAGATCTCCTCAAGAAGGCAATCACCAATCACGACTATCGAAAGCGGTACTGCTACGACACTGCCGCCAACCGACACGTCTTTAACGATCGATGAAAGTTTCGCACGTACACGCGAAACACTAACAACCATGACGTACATGGCTCTACAGGCTTAACCTCTGCTAAAGGCGTGGGAACTGTACGCCTCGAAGTCGTTAAGGCGAACGGTACAACAGAAAACCCTAAGCTCATCAACGTCATCTACTGCCCTGATTTCGCCACTAACGTTATCTCGCAAGCTCCGTTCAGGCGTGCGAGAGTGTAGTATTACTTAGATAAGGACAAGTTATACACTGCCTCTAATAAGGAGCTTGCATACTTACTAGAGATTAACAGTATACTCAACTTTCTTATAGTTATAACTTCTTATAGGCACTAGCTGCTCTCTTCTACGCCTTTCTCTATTGCTACTAAAGCATAGCTAATAAGCTCTTATCTTTATAGCTTGCCTTTAACTAGTATTATATTATAGAATATGCTAGGATTAAAGTAATTAAGAATACTACTAAAGTTATATATAGCATAAAACTTACTACTTCTACTGTTACTAATTGCGAGCTATATAGCCTCTTTAGAGCAAAATATCTCTTATATTCTAAAAACTCTACTAATTGCAGCTCTTAGCAAGGTCTATATTAACATTGTTAGTTCTATTATAATATCTAACGTATTTAATTACTAAGACAGCTATATTACTAAAGTAGCTACTTTTTCTTAGTATTATAAATACTATGTATAAAATATAAAATTACTTTATACTCTCTATAGATCTTTTATATAACGTAGCTATATTAGATTTAGAATCTTCTTCTGCATCTTTCTAATATATATAAGCGTTATATCTAGTCTCTCTATAGTTACTATAGCGTTATTAAGCTAGCTAGAGCTTTTCTTAACTATCTCTACTACTACTCTATACATATTAGAATTTCTGATATTAGGTTAATAATAGTGCTAAGCTAGCCTATATATACCTAAGAGTTAAGCAATATTATAGCAGAGTTAAGCAATATTATAGTAGAGTTAAGTAATATTTTAATAAAGTTAAGTAATATTTTAATAGAGTTAAGTAATATTTTAACAGAGTTAAGCAATATTATAGCAGAGTTAAGTAATATTTTAATAGAGTTAAGCAATATTTTAATAGAGTTAAGTAATATTTTAATAGAGTTAAGTATTTTAATATCTTTTAGTAGCTAAAATTATATATAAGCAGAGTATAGCTACTACTAATATGTTATAAGAGATTATTAGAGATATTCTAGATCTTATTATAGTAATATTAAAGAAAAGTAGAATAACTCTACCTATCTTCTCTCTCTTAACACGAACTATTATTAAATAATAATGCTATCTCTAATAACCTATATATTTATGCTATACTATATTATGCTAATATTATTGCTATCTCTAACTTTCTTAACTAATTATTAACTATTACTAATAAGTAAAAGAAATTCTATAGAGTTTTTAATTACTAACTTATTCTTAGTTATCTCTTCTAATTATAAAGGTAGAGGCAGAGCGCTATCTATTATATAAGATATATATATATCTATAAGGTAGACTGCAGGCATAGAAAGCTTAGGTTAATAAGAAGTACTTATATTTAACTAAAGATAGAATAGTAGATAAAGAGTCTACTAAGAGAAAAGAGTAGCTAGCTATATATACTATAAGGCGTATAGATGCTAGGCTAGCATATATGCTAGCTTAGAGTAGACTAGCTAAAGTAAAAGAAAAGAGAAGAGAAAGCTAGAGTAAGTAAGATATACTAGAGCGTAAGTAGTAAGTTAGAGAGTAAGTAGTAAGTTAAGTAGAGATACTTTACTTATATATAAATCTCTCTAGTATCTCTTATATATGCCTCTCTTAAATCTAGTAAGATCTCTTAAGCTATAAAGAAAGTTAAAAGAGCCTAGAAAGTATTACTAAGCTTAGCTAGAAGTAGCTAGAGCTAGGTAGAGAGTAAAGGAAAACTTTAGTAAGTTTCTTTAGTTTAGCTATATAAGTAGAACTTAGCAAACGTAGGTTTATAGTTTTAGTATAGCTATATAGATTATATAAGTTTTATACTAAATTTACTTTATCTCTATAATCTTTTCTATCTTATCTACTCTATGCTACGAAAATTAAGCCTAAAACTATTTAGAGAATACTTAAGAGAGTAAGTTTTTCTAGAAATATTTTAGACGCTTACGCTATAACCTCTACTGCTAGCTAAGTATTTTTTAGAGTACTTTAGTATAAGCTTATTTTTTAGTAGTAATAATACTAGTTTAACTAAAGTAAAAGGTTTTAAGCGCGTATATTTGCTTAGTAAGTATAAGCACTTTAGTATAAGCTTTATTAAAATTAGATTTAGTATAGTATAGCTAAGTAAAAAGGCTAATATAGGCATAAGATTTATTATCTCTATCCTTAAGTCTACCTATATTTTCAGTAGAAATGCAGAGCTTAGCTAATTAGAATAGGCCTTAGCAAGGCGCTATGTTATAGAAATGCAACGTAGAAATGAATAACCTTCTAGGAGGAAATAATATATTTCTAAGAGGCTATTTTATGCAGTTTTACATAGAGAATCTAGATCTCTAAACAGTTTATTTATAGCATCAAAATTCGTTATAATGCAGGCATTTAAAGTTAGAGAGTTTGCTTTAGTAAGGAACTTTAAAACTTAAGCTACTACTCTAGGCCTGCTAGCGCTAACGTGCTAATACTCTGCTTCTTAGCTTAGTAAGCTCTAGCTATAATTGCAATACTTATTACTTTATTTAATACTAGCTAATATCTTTAATTACTTACTCTCTTCTTAAGATAGCTTATATTTAATAATATTTTAAGTATTTAATTCTAATTCTTTATTGCTTATATAATTACTATATATAATTATATAGGCTTAAGAAGACTCTACCTTATTACTATAATTTACTAGCGCTTGCGCGCTACTTTACTACTTCTCTAAATTTAGCATAATTATTTATACCTAGCATAGAGGCATAAGAAACTAAGAAGCTTATCTAAACTGCAGTTATTTAGTATTACCTAAGATCTGCAACTAAGTTAGCAGAGAGAAAGGCTTCTTAGAACTGCTAGTATTATAGATTATAAGTCCTATCCTTTAAGTCTACCTGCATTTCCAGTAGGAATGCAGAGCTTAGCTAATTAGAATAGGCCTTAGCAAGGCGCTATGTTGTAGGAATGCAACGTAGAAATGAATAACCTTCTAGAGGGAAATAATATATTTCTAAGAAGCTATTTTGTGCAGTTTTACAAGAAGAATTCTGTCCTCGAGTCTACCTACAATTTCCAGTAGAAATGCAGAGCTTAGCTAATTAGAATAGGCCTTAGCAAGGCGCTATATTGTAGAAATGCAACGTAGAAATGAATGACCTTCTAGAGGGAAATAATATATTTCTAAGAAGCTATTTTATGCAGTTTTACAAGGGGAATCCAGATCTCTAAACAGTTTATTTATAGCATCAAAATTCGTTGTGATGCAGGCATTTAAAGTTAGAGAGTTTGCTTTAGTAAGGGAACTTTAAAACTTAAGCTGCTACTCTAGGCTGCTAGCGCTAACGTGCTGATACCCCGCTTCTTAGCTAGTAAGCTCTAGCTATAGTTGCAGCAGCTATACTTTATTTAATACTAGCTAACATCC
>NW_001884567.1:0-2966 GCF_000146915.1 Parastagonospora nodorum SN15 | reverse complement strand
TCTTAGCTAAATACTAGAACGCTTAGTAATAACGACTTAATGCGTATAATATCGCTAAAGCTATTATTCCTAGAATAGATCAAACTAGCTAGTTTACTAGGAATAGCTAGCAAGAACACCTTAGAAAATATAACCTAAAATAACTTTACTAGGTAAGCTAGCTACCTAATCGCTATAATACTTTATTACAACAGGCAGTTAGAGTAGTAGACTTAGCTATAGAGCAGAGAGTAGCTAGTCTTTCTACCTTGCCTCTAGAGACCTGCCGCTAGTTAAGAAGCCCTAAGAAGATAGAGATTAAGACCTAGCCTATAGGACGCCTTTAGAACAAGGCATCCTAACAGCATTATACTAGATATCTAAAGCGCTTTACCTGCTACTGCCTTAGAGTTGCACAGGTAATCTATAAGGAAGAAATTACTAGCAACACTTAAATGCCTACAGCTGCTACACAGGATCTGCTAAGCTCTTCCTCTAGCTCTAATTTAAGTATAAATACTTTAACTTAGCTAACAATACGTTAACATCCGCTGCATAACGCTGTAGCCTTATTTCCCTAGTAAGAGAATTAACTAGAGCTTGCAATAAGCTTTATTTAATCTCTAAATCTTAATAATAAGAGCACTTAAATTCAGAAGCTTATTAAGCTACTAGAAGCTTTCATTTTCTAGCATATTAGCAGCAACTAGTTTTCTAGTAGGCTTGTTTATTTTCTAGCTATCTTAGGTATTAACTTATATACCTACTAATTACAGCGCGCTGAAGATTATTTAGGCATACTAGCAGGCATAGTATACTGCCGTTAGAGTAATTGCAGTAGAAGCTATCCTACTATCTGCTACCTAGGAGCAATAAGGCTAGACAGAGCAAGAATTCTTTTACTAACAACGCAAGAATTACCTTATTAATAGTTTATACAGCCCGTTTAGTATTATAATCAGCCTCTTAGCCTATGCTAAATATATTACATTTAACAAAAGTAATAAGGCTAATACTCTATAGTCTTAAGATTACACTATTCTCTATTTTCGTAGCTAGCCTCTTATTATTAAGCGTTTCAAGAGCATAGTATTAGGTCTAGTAGAGGCTAGACAAAACAATCTCTAGAAAGACCTTATATTTGTTCCTCTTGCAGCAAACTGCTTTAGTCTCTCTATTGTAACTATTCAGGATAATGTTTGCTGCGAAGTTAGAGAGTACTTCTTTCTTACTAATAAAGCAAACAATCTTAGTAATAGCTTTAAATAGACTCTTAACTAACTTCTCACTAGCTCTACTAGCTAATAAATGCGAGCTTAAGAGATATAGACACACTTAGCTGTTCGCAAATTTATTAAGCAAATTAACTCTTTTTTAGAGCTTCTCTTTCTATTAGTATATATAACTAGTAGCTAACCTGCAAGAGAAACTAAGATTGCATTAGTAAGGTAACGCAATAACTACGCTTAAGACTGCAATATTTACGTAATTAATAGCTAAGTTACCTTTATTACCTAATATAATAAGACTTAGTTATAATAGGATTAACTAAAGATTATCCTACGCTTTCTACTCTTAGCAGTTAGGCAGATACTACTTCTTTACCTAGTATATATCTGCTCTTTGCGTAAATACCTTTACTACACTATTCTAGGCAACTCTTATAGCGACTACCTCTACTTAACTAACACTAGAGCTTAGGAGCTAGATTAGTTTACTTATATTATGCAGAGAGAGACTAGAACTTATCTTAGATATACGCTTAGGTTGCTAGAATATCGCTATGCTATCTCTATAATTAGACGCTAGTTTATTAGAAAAGACTTTCGCTATAGTACGTATAATCGCAACTCTTAAGAAGATCCTAAAGAACTAGAGGAAACTAAATTAGAAAGCAGAATTAATCTCTAAGTACGGCTGTATAGAATGAATTAGACTACAAAGCTATAGTATACTAATAGATATAGTAAAGAACTTAAGCTTACGCTTAATATACTTCTTCTAGGCTCTAAGTAACTACTAGCATAAATTTCTTAGGTTAGAATCCTTAGAGCCTTATACTAGAAACTCTTTAGGCTAAGAGCTGTTAAAAGTTAGCATAACTCTACTACTTATCTCTAGCTATCCTACTCTAAGGCACTAGCTACAAAGCATAGAGCATCTAGGTATAAACTCTTAACTGCTAACTAGCCTAGTTAAGCGTCTAGTAAAACAGCTGCGCTTACGCTAGGTATTAGTTAGCAAAACCTCTATTAAAGCTGCAATAAGCAAAGCGCTTAATTAATCTAACTTAGCGTATAAATCCGCTAAGCAAGCATAAGCATTAGAAGCAGTAGTTAGTAGCCAAACTCTAGTTATAGTTATACTACTAACTAGTAGCAGCAAAAGCCTGCTTTTTCTAGCTCTAGCTTGCCTTAAGGACCTAGAAGTTTCAGTTATAGTACTACCCTTTTAAGAGTTGCTAAATAATATAAAGGAGCGCCTAATAGCTGCAAGCATACTGTATCTAGAATAGTTAAGTAGCGAAGAGCTATTAGCTCTAGTTATATTAGTAAGCGCCGACATTGCTAGCACCTAGCCCTTTATTAAATATGCTAGAAGACTTATACAGCAGAGTATCTTACGCAGGATTATAGTAGATAAGTGCTATCTTATATTTATAAGCAGCGACTATTAGAAGCGCCTAGTAACTCTGCGCAATCTTCGCTTACTTTAATACCTATTTCTCTTTCTTATAGCTACGCAACTGCCTTGCTTAAAGCATAAATTAAGCAAGGCTATACTTATATGAACGCCTATCTATATCTAAGCTCCTACTATAAGACTAAACATTCGCTATCTAGTTTATATTTATACTCTAGGCAAGCTTATTAAGTATATAATAAACCTATATAAGCGCTAGTTACTACAGCTTAAGAGCAAGAAAGAGATTATATACTATTAATCACTAGAGCTTATATAAGCATGTTGCATAAGAGCTAAGCTGT
>NW_001884568.1:573293-748259 GCF_000146915.1 Parastagonospora nodorum SN15 | reverse complement strand
AGTAGTAGCTTATAGTACTTAGCGCCTCTGCTAGCTACCTCGTCCTAGCTACTATGCTGCAGTATATAATAATCTAACTAGGTAGTAGATACTTTCTCTTTAACCTCTCTACTAGCTTTATTATAGCCTTCTTTTCTTCTTTTACGTTATACTCTACTACCTAGTACTAGATATTCTTCTGCGTCGTCTGCTCTTAGAACTATACTAGCTTCTGCTTTAGTAGTAGCTCTATTATATCTAAAAATATCTGCTTCTCTCTAAGCTGCAGCGTTGCTATTAAATATACTATCTGCGTCTCTGCCTAAAGTAATTAGCTTAGCTCTAGCATTTAACTATAGAAGCCTCTAAGCGAGTTTAGCACTACGTAGCACTTATCTACTATAATCTAGTCTAGCTGCTCTATCGCCTACTATTAGTTAATATACTGCCTAAATGCCTTTCCTACTACAGCCTTAGGCGTAATAAATATAATCTGCGCGCTCTTATATAGCTAACAGCTATTCTATTTAGCACTAATAATGCGTAGTTTATTATAGCATTTCTTTATATTAAACTATAGCGCTACTAGCAGCACTACTATAATCGTTAGCTCTGTTAATACTAACGCTAGCAGTATAAATAGTATGCTCTTCTCTGCGCCTATGCCTATAACTACTATTACTAGGCTCTTATATTGCAAAATTGCCTAGATAGCTGCTTTCTGCACGCTGCAGAACTGCGTCTCTTCTCTAAGCAGCTACTTTAATATGCTATCTATATCTACTAACTATATTAGCCTCTACTGCTAGTACTTTTCCTTAATAGCTTCTTTACGTGCTGCTGCTGCTCTAGTGCTTTAGGCAGGCTTCTTCTGCAGCGTAGATAGGATCTATAAAAACGTATACTATTCTATACTTACTAATTAAAACGTAAACTGCTTAGCCTCTATACTAAATATAGGCTTAGTTAGTAGGCGTCTGTATATGCTTCTAGCAACGCTGCTACTATAGCCTATCTGCAAATTAAATGCTTTATTATTAGTATAGAAGCTCTTACTATTATTATCTGCATTAATAAATGCCTTTATAGCAGCTAAGTTCTAGATATGCTAGTAGTAAATGCCTTTGCTTCTATATTACTAGCTTATAATAGTAAGCTTTACCTCTATATATAGTAGTAAAATCGCCTAGATTACGTGCTTAACGCAGTTGCTGTTCTAAAGCTTAATAGTGCATCTAAGCTTAGGTATAAAAATCTTCTCTTCTTTCTTCTTCTCTCTTTTCTTATCTAACTCTCTCTCTGCAACTACTTAGTAAACTACTTAGACTTAACTGCGCCTCTCTACGTAAGTAGTGCTGTTATTTTGCATACTTCTTAGAAGGCATGCTAATTGCTGCTAGCTCTTTTTAGGCTAGAGCTTCTATAAGTATGCACTCTCTTCTACTCTCTCTCTATTAACTGCGCTGCATAGCTGCTCCTAAAACAGCATAATAAACTATAAATAAAATATAATAAATTTACTAACTTTGCGTAGCATATACTAGTGCATAACTTTCTTCTACCTAGTTTGCGTAATATTCTTATAGTATTTTATTATAAAAACAACAGCGCTATCTTTAATAAAAATTCTGCAACTATTGCTATTAGCACTATTTTTGTGTTAGATTATTACTAATTTACTTCTCTATAGCAGCGCACCTTCTATTATATGCATAAGTACTGCGAGTAACTAGTAGGCTTTTTTTATAGCTTTGCTATATACTTTAATCTAGCCTTTTACTTATACTAGCTCCCCTCTCTGCGCAGATAACGCCTAACTTGCCTCTTAGTTTATAAAATTGCATTACAGCCTCTTTTTATCTTCTATGCGCTAACTTAGCTAGTATATGAGATTCTCTATACTAGTAGCGCCTTAGTTACGTAGATTGCAGATAAAGCTCTATTTAACCTGCTTCTCTGCAGCGTTGTCTACTAGCTAGCTCTAATTAATAACTAGATATAGAGTCTCTATTATAGCAATAGCACTCTTACTATCTATCTACAGCAGCATTAAGTCTTTTAGCATCTGCTACTACGTGCTAGTAATAGTCCTATAGATTATTAACTATAGCTGCGCTATGCTAAATTAAATATTACTATATAATAACGTATCTTCTACCTAGTTAATTACGCTCTCTGCATTCGTCGTAAAGTAGACTTTAAAGCTAAATATACGCAGCTGCAAAATTGTATCTATTAGCGTTAGCTTGCTACTATATAGCTTTAGCGTTATAAAGTAGCTTAATATATTCTTAATAAACTTATAGTAACCTAGCGCTAACTAAGTAGCCTCTTTTTTCTTATAGCTCTCTTCTACTAATCTCTAAATCGCTGCTTTCTGCATCTTTATAGACTAGTATAATACGAGCATGCGTAATATAGTAATAATAGCAGATTACTTAGAAGTATATACTAATAAGGATAACTACCTGCTTATAGCACTAATGCCTAATACTACTATAGCGCTGATTAATACACTTAAGTACTTATTATCTTCTAGCTCTTAGTTAAGCAGTAATATTATAAACTTATATATGCAGCGCTAGAGCTCTTCTTTCTACTGCTTATCTAGCTGCTTATAGTTGCTGTTATTAGAAGCGCTGTTATTAAACTAGTTCTCTTCTATCTAATCTTTCTCTCTAAGCTCCTGCAGCTGCTCTAAGCATCTCTTCTGCTATATAGTTATGCAGTATAGTAGCTATCTACTATTATTATTATTATTATCTTTGCTGCGCTTAGGCTAGACTATAGGCAATGCGTGTGTACGCTATATATACGCAATAATCTAGACCTATATATTGCTGTACTTTAGTATAGTGCTGCCTATTTAGCTAGCATTAAATAGCTTCTTATGCAATATATTACTAAATTTATGTTAGTTAATATATATTATAGCAGATATGCTTACTACGCTAGACGTAGATGCTTACTGCGTATGCTATAATACTATCTTTACAGCCTAATATATAATAGATAAAGCACGCTCTTTAGGCGTTAGCTTTTATATTATCTCTAGCAGCTAGTCTTGCTATAAGCCTTATAAGTAGCATGCTTATCTTACTTAGTTTAACTATGCTTAGAACTTATAGTAATCTATATTAGCTTTAATCGCTGCGTTCTGCGCTCTCTGCCTAGCTCTAGCATTAGTTATAGCCTAGGATAATACTGCTTACATAGTAAGTCTAATATCTGCTTCTAGACTGCTAGCAGCAGGTTCTGCTTCTACTATTATATCTACTTTAAATAGCTAGCTAAGATAACTAGTATTATAGTACTTCTAGCACTTAACGCTAACTATCTATATAACAGCTGCATCTAGTTCTCTGCTACTGCGTAGTCTGCTCTTCTACGCATAATTCTTATAGCAATAGGCTTCTATTCTCTTTAGATAGTAATATATTTAACTATACTCTTAATACTATAGTCTATTAGTATATATAGGTAAGTATAGCAGTAACCTAGTTACTAGGCTAAGATATATAATATCGCCTTTATTAAATACCTACTGCTATAGCAAAGCCTTATCCTGCATAGCGTAAATAATAGCTATCTGTGTGTTAGAGACTAGTTCTAGGTACTTAGTATTTAAGTAGGCTACTAACTGCAACTAGATAATGCTCTGCGCATAGCTCTTGCATATAGCTATGCAGTGTAGTAGCAAATACTTAAAAATACTATTAAATTATTCTATTATAAATATCTATAAACTCTATCTATAGAGCCTTATAGTAAGCGATAAATTTATACTGCCTATAAGTTAGAGTGCACTCTCTGCACGTTAGTATCTAGAGTTACTAAACGTTGCATGCTTATAGCATGCAGCATTATAGTATTATTATGCTTAGCCTAGCTATTAGAGTTACTCTAACGCTTAGATTAGGCGCAGAAACTCTAATATTAGAGTTTATAACTCTAAGTTAGTAGTCTGCATAGCTCTGTTTTTGCAACTCTAAGGAACGCTAATATTAATATATATCTTAACGTGTATTATAACGCGCTAATATTATATAAAAATTCTAAATAGTGCGATTAATAGCGCTAACTCTGCTATATCTTTAGCTTAAGTTGCATTAAAATTAGCTCTTGCGTAGGGTCTTATTCTTTAGAAATTTAAGTTTAAAAGAATAAGCTCTTAAGGATTTAGAGTTTCTTAAAGAATAAGCTCTATTCTAACTCTTATTCTTTTACCTATTAAAGATAGAAAGGTTATTTATTTCTACGTTGCATTTCTATAATATAGCGCCTTACTAAGGCCTATTCTAATTAGCTAAGCTCTGCATTCTTACTAGAAATGCAGGTAGACTTAAGAATAGGCGTCTAGTATCTAAAGACTAACTACAGCGTAACTATATGCTCTAAATTTATAAATTATTAAGACTAGATGTACGCAGTAGTTAATAGCACTAGCTAGGTATTTAAGTATAGCTTGCTTTAATATACGAAGGTAGATTTTAGTTGCAGTAGCTAATAAAATAGCAAAGTAATATTTAAGCTAAGAGGTTAATAATAGAAGAGATAACGAATCTAAATATGCCTTTATACTAATAGAGAACGTATATACTAATATAGTCTTACGTAATACTATCTTACTAGTTAATAGAAGACTTATTATGCTTACGTTTTTAACTTAATAGAAAATAAGCAGATTATATCTAGCGTTAGCGCGTTGCTGTTAAGGCAAAATAATAGATAAGTTAGTATTAATAATATACTCTAATATTAGTAGTTATATTTCTGTAAGTAGATCTATAATACGAAAAGGTCTATTAGCGTAGCATAGAGGCATAGCAATAGAACTAGAGCTAGAGAAGAGTTTATCGTATATAGATATATAGCTGAAACTTAAAAGACTTAGAAGAGTTCTAGAGAAATAGAGATTATTGCGCGCTAGAAGTTATTTAGCAGTTCTAAATAGAGTTTCTGCTTTAATAATAGCACTATTAGACTAGCCTATAATAGTAGCAGATAGATAAGTTAAGTTAGATAGTAGTAGGTAGGCGAGACTGCTTAAGTGTGTTAAAGTCTTTATCTTATATTATTAAGATTACTATAGTAACTGCTAGATTTAATAGAGCAGAAAAGTTCTAGATTTTAAATTATAGAACTATTCTATCTAGGCATAGTTTATATAGAGATAAAGTTATAACTCTTATGCATATATAGTACATCCTATACTATTATACGCCTTTAGCATATTAATAATGACTATGTTCTACGTAACGCCTCTATTTTGCGTAACTAATATCTTAGTAGTAGCATTATAGTAAGTTTCTTTAATACTTAGGCGTATACTAGTGCTTTATAGTAAAATAGTTATAGTAGCAAAATAGAACCTAAATTAGCGCTTAAAAGATATAGCTATAGTAGAGTAATTAAATTAAGAACTAATATAACTTAGATAAACGAAGAGGTCTACTAACGCTAGTAATATAAATACTCTAAACTCTAAGAAGAAAGGTACTCTATAATAGATAGTTAGAAGCAGCGTTATATAAGAATTGCGTAATTAGCTAGTATAGATAGCAAGTAAGCAGTCTATTTCGTTGCGTAGTAGGTAGAAAGATAACTATATAGACGTAATCGTGCTAATAGTAGCTATATCTATACTACTAACTAATAAAGTAAGTCTAGCTACTACTATATTTCTAGAGTAGCGAGAGTAGCGTAATATACAGACTAGTATAATAGAAATAGTAAGTATACTAGCAGATAAGTTTAGTAGGTAGATATAGTCGCGTAAGAGTTCTTTGTTGCTATTAATAACGTATCTAAGTATTGCAGAGATTAACTCTATAGAAAGAGTATACTCTTAAGTTATAGTAGATGCTAGGCTTATTAGCTATAGTACTATGCTCTAGGCTAGGCAGAGTTATTCTACCTTTTGCTATTAGACTTAGTCATTTTAAGTAGTTAAGTAGCTAAAAATAGTAGCAGTTAGGCTTAGCTGCAAAGAGAGAGAAGGTATAATAGAGAGGCTAAGTAAAAGAGAGTTTATATACTTACGCTAGTAGGTCTTAGCAGTGCAGTGTATAAATTCTAGGACTTTTCTGCTGCGCTGTACTCTCTCTCTTTAGATTATCTCTAATTTAGTTTTATTTTTATTTTGTTGCGCAGTATTAAGATTTATATAGAAATATAGCACGTATGTTTATCTACGCAATACTACTACTATATTATTAACTCTATTTCTATAACCTAAACTACGTAGCGTTAATTAAGATACGATACTTTACTATCCTTATATCTAAACTTAAAGCCTAGCTATTATTTTATTGCATGTAAACTCTATTCTCTTACTAAATCTTAAGTCTTATGCAACTCTAACTTATAGCCTTATAACTTTATGCTATACAGCGAGCAGTTAGAACTATAATTAGAGTCTATAAAACATCTGCTCTAACTATGTTCTATTTTAATTTCTATTTCTATTTCTAGGTTCTAACCTAATCTAAGATTTTCCTCTTCCTAAAATACTCTATATATATTAGTCTAGTCTTCTAATTAATAAAATTCTATATTATTATACTATATAAACTATTGTAATAACCTTACTTTTTCTATATTTAGCTTATGTAGCTCGTCTTTATAAGTCTTATTAATATAGCAGCTACTAATTGCGTTCTACTATTCTTATTAGTCGTTAAGAGAAAGATTAAAGCTATTATCTAAGTAGCAGCGCTTAAGTATAGCGTCTTTTTTGTATTCTTTCTCTTCTTCTAGTATCTAAATAAGATGCATGCTAAGAATATCTATAGAGATAGAAGAGGTTATTCTAGGCTTAGCTATTAGACTTAGTCATTCTAGATAGCTGTATAACTAAAAACAGCATTAACTAGGCTAGGTTGCAAAGAGAGAGAAGGTATAATAGAAGAGCTAAGTAAGAGAGAGTTTATATACTTGCGCTAGTAAACCTTAGCATTTTTATAAATATAGTACTTTTCTGCTGCGCCTTACGCCGCTCTCTTAGTTTACTCTTTTTTTTTTTTTTTTTTTTTTTAGTATCTATTTAAATTTAAGGTGAAAACGTAACGTGCAATTACGTAGCCTAAAGTATAGAGCTCTTTATAAGATTAAGATTACTTAGAAAACTAGTAGTATATTTACCTCTCTATCTCTGCCTACGTAGTAAATTAGAATAGTTTATAGTAGCGCATCTAGTATATAATTGCTAGCATAGAGAAAAGTTAAATAAATAAATAAGGTACTAAAGTTTAGAAGCTAAAGATAAAGCTAATATTATATATATATATATGCAAGAGAGCGATAAAGGCTATAAGTAGAATAGAAAATGTTCATTTACTATATGCGCAATTCTAGCAACTAAGCGACCTCCTCTAGGCTAAAAAAATTCTAGGTTTTTTCTACTCTAGTCTAGGCCTTTTCTATCTAGCCTTTGCATATAAGTACGATTTAGGTATACATAAGAATTAAATAGGCATAAATATACTATTTCTATTAAACTTTTCTATCTTAGTTCTTTTTTTTTTATGTTGCTGTGCCTATTTATATATTATCTAATTCTGCTCTTACTACTATCTCTTGCTTATATCTATACTGCCTTCTCTTACTCTTCTATTTCTTTATTCTTAAAGCTATTCTTATGCGCTATCTTATCTCTATTAAGGTTATCTTCTAGCACTTTCTTCTTCTCTGCTAATGCCTTACTACTTATCTATATACTAGTTAGTCTACTAGCTAGATATCTATCTATAAATAATACTGCAGTGCTGCTAGTAGGCCTCTTTATAAAACTACTTAAGACTAGCAGTGCTTAATACGCAGGTTATTTGCGTATTAACATAGATAGCCTATCTATAGACTAAATACTAAATACGTCTATATCTATTAATAAAGGTAGAGGTAAGAATAGAGGCTGTGCACGCTTTAGTAGATTAAGAATATCTATATTATCTAACTGCTTAGCTACGCCTTACTTACTAAAGAATAGAGAGTATTTCTGCAGTAGGACTTAAGCTCTAGGTTCTAGTTTAGCTAGCATCTTCTTTATTAGCTAGAGACTATAAGATAGTTGAACCTTAGATAGTAGTAGAATATAAGTTAACTTAGCCTTAGCTTAGAGTATAGCTAACTACGCTTCTGCCTTCTTATTCTCTAACTAGATAGATTTTGTATTCTTGCGTAGACGCTTTAATAGAGACGCTCTATTGCCTAGTATATCTAAGCCTAGCCTTAAGTTCTTTTCTTAGCTTTTATGCTCTTATTCTTTATCTTGCTTGCGCTTGCGGTCTGCCTTAATCCTCTGCATAGAAGAGCTATTATCTAGCTAAGGTAACTTAGGCAGAGTAGCATCTAGTATAGAAAAGTTTACCTTGCCTGCTCTGTTATTCTCTAGTAGATTAGCTAAGATAGTATCTAAGCTGCTTTGCTTAACTATATAATTGCTATAGAAGGCTAGCGTCTTTATAGGCGTTAACTAAGAGCTAATATATATTATATTTATAATAGAGAGAGCAATTTGCATTTAAACAGCGCTTATTATAATATTCTATATCAGCTGCTATCTTCTTAGACTGCTAGCTAGAGTAGATATAGAGAAGTACGTCGTCTGCTGCTATAATCTGTTAGTATATATAATGCGCAGAGGAGGCTAGAGAAGTTCTAGAATTTTATCTAAAATTTAAGGCTAAAATATAGAACTTTTCTAACTAAGAGAAGTAATAAGTAGACTAGGTACTTATATAGATTTGTTATATTCTTATGCTCTAGTAGGAAGTCTAGTGAGTTCTTATTAGCTAGGACGCTATTAAGAATAATAAAACTATTAAAGTCTTTATTAGAGAGTATATAGTTTTCCTCGTCGCCTTTATATTTAAATAAGGCTGCTATTACTTTAGATTTTAGCTAGGCGCCTATAGATAGTAAAGCTCTTCTAGTAGCTCTATGCATAATCTTCTCGTTATAGGTTAGAGAATCGTATATCTCTAAGATTATACACTTATGCTTCTAGCCTACGCAAACTACGCAGCTGTAACACTAAAGGTAGGTTAGGTATATAGAAGCTAAGCTAGGAAAGAATTATATAATAATATTTACCTTGTAGGTTTAGGCTAGTTAACTAGTTAGAACTAAGCAGTAAGACCTTAATATTCTATTCTACGTCTCTACTACTCTGCTTAGTCTACTAGAGCACTATAGGTCTATTAAATGCGTTAATAATATTCTTCTTATCTTATACATTATACCTAGATAGCAGAGCCTTACTCTTAATGCTATAAAGATTAAAGATAACGTTAAAGAGCTCCTATTCTTAAGAGTTTAGGCAGAAGATAATTACCTTCTTATAGTTAGTAGCGTTTCACTTAGCAAGAGCTGCTAGTATTATGCAGATCCTCTCTAATTAAGTAGTAAAGTATATTAGTACTTAGGTAACACCTATAGGTACTTTATTCTTTAGAATTAGAAGAATATAGATGCTTTCTTTCTTATATTATCTAATAATATTGCGCAGAATTATCTGCAGGTATTCTAGGTATTTTCTAGTATTATATAGCTAACTTAACTATATAAGAAATAAGTTTTCTTTTATATCTGCTATAGATAGACTTTAGAATAGCAGAGTATAAAAGGACCTAAGGTTTATAAGACGAAGCGATTTGCTGTTTACGCGTATAACTTTAGAGATCTTATTCTTCTAGAATAACTTTGTGCTTAATAAGTTTACTTTCTAGTTATATAACCTCTAAGTCTCTTTGCTATTGCAAATAGTTAGTTAGATAGACGTTAACTCTAGTAGTATAGATTTAAAGTAGTAAATATCTCTGTTAGTAGAGTGTATTATATAACCTAATTAATATATGCGCTTTAGAAGATAGTACTACTATACTATTGCTAATATTCTTACTTGCTTAGATAGAGATAGTTTATTATCTAAGAACTTATTAAAACATGCGTAGGTTGCGCAGTATTTATATATTACTTCTAGAGCATTAGCTGCATATAGATTTAATAGCTAATTATTACAGAGAAGATCTAGTACGTCTATATTAAGCTCTAGGTTGCATATTATAGATAATAAGGCTACTAAATTTACTAGCGTTCTAGAGAACTAGTATAGCTATAAGCAAAATAATAAACTCTGCATAGCACTAGCGCACTGCTGTCGTAATATAACTATTATATAACTTTAAGTATTACGCTTTATTAATAATAAATATATTAACTAAGCTACCTAGGTTTATAAGATTATTCTTAGATATACTCTCTCTAGTAACCTAGTCTGCTGCGTCTTTAGCACTCTAGCTCTTAGCTTACTAGAGGTACTTTGCAGCCTTCGCTAGACTATGCTTAGTAGCAAAGCTCTAGCAGATAATAATAAAGACGATATGCATTATTAGAGAGTTATCTAGATTAAAAGCTAAGTCTATCTTAATAAGATCTGTTAGTTGCTGCTCTAGTATCTTAAGGTAAGATATAGCGCTCTTTATAGCTACTACTATAGATGCGCATATTAAACTAAGAAGAGAACTATATAAGGTCTTTTATAGCTTAGTCTATAAGATATAACTCTATAATATAGAATAATAGTTTAAAGAGCCTAACTTTAGAAAGGCTAATCTAGTCTTCTGCGTTATATAAGGCCTAGATATCGCAAATGCGCGCTATAATAGACTATACTATATTAGTATGTTGTTAAAGAGTAAGGCTAAGTAGAAAAGTTCTAGTTTTTTTTTATACTATTTAATTATATAGCTAGAAAAACTAGAACTTCTCTAAGCAGAGAGAGAGATATAGTATACTTATATTATATAATAAACTTATATCTAAAAAGGTTTTACCCTAAGCCCTATATTTATTAGCAAACAACTCTCTATAAGAGCTTTTGCTAGTTACGTACCTTCTTGCAAATTCAAGCAGATATCTATCTAAATGCCTAGTAATCCTAATTCTAGAGGGAGCAGTTTCTAATGTTTAGCTAGAGAGAACTAGATTAGGTGCGCTGTGCATAAGCAACCTTTTAGATAGACTAGCTTTAAATGTTTTAAGATAGGATAGGCTTTTCGTATATAGATGCTGTTTATTATTTTCTCTTACTTATCTTAGAAGTCTTAATCGTTAATATTAAGATTTAGTTAGCTTAATAGCTCTGCGTTATCGTTATTAGCAGCGTTACTACTCTGCTCTTTATTAATAACGTCTTTTCTTAATCTTAACTGCACTTTTCTGCTACTTATTTCTCTATAATGTTATCTAAGTTATGCATAATCTTACTGCCTATTATAATAGACTTCTTCTTATTCCTGTTAAATTTAGAAAGCGCTTATAGCAGCTTAAACTTTATCATCTTAAGCTTTTCTAGCCTCTTAGTAGTAGAATCTATTACTCTCTTCTACTGCTTCTATATAGCAGCTCTAAGTATAGTAACCTTAGGATCTATATTCTATGCTACTTTACGCGTTATATCTAAAGGTTGCTTCGTATATATACTAGAAGAAAGCGCTTACGTAACTAGTAGAGTAGATAATAGTTTAGCGCTAGTTATTGCAGGACCTATAGTTAAGTGCTATTATATCTAGGCTTCTTATATAGAAGAGACGTCGTTATTAGAAACTATCTTAGTTAGTAGCGCTAGTATTAATATTGTAGTAGTATTAGTTACTACAGCATCTATCTATTATTAGTATTAACTTTGTATTAGCTAAGGCTAGGCAGAGAAGTTCTAGATTACTACTTTTTAAATCTAGAACTTCTCTAGCTAGGTATAGATAGAGCGTATCTAAAGTCTCTAGTAGCATGTTATTGTTTTCTAGTCGCTTTTTACTATTTATAAGTGCTTCTATAAGAATGCGTATAGCCTCTTATTACGTAATAGCAGAAGATGCGTTAACAGAGTAGATATAATTATTATTCTTAATATCTATCTTAAAGTTCTTTGTAAGGTGTTGTGCGTATTCGCCTCTAATAAGAATAGTATATTTCTTATTAGAATCTAAATAGAACTAGCTTGCTCTTAGATTTTTAGCTATGTTATCTCTACGTGCATTCTAGAGTTTTTAAATACTAGTAGAGATCTGCTATGCGTTGCGAAGACTACTTATATAGTTATTAGAACCTATAGATGCCTCTAGTTCTAACCTATCTAATTTATTATCTATAACTACTAGCTTTGCTTTAGTGCTTATCTTTGTTTGTATACGCACTCTCTTTAGTATTTTAGCTAACTTCTGCTAGAGTCTATTACGCTTACTATTAGTTATATTAATAAACTCTTATAAGAGTACTAATTTGCGAGACCTCTTCTGCTTTAGTGCCTTAGGTGCTGCTAGTGCCTTAGATGCCTTAGATGCCTTAGATATCTTAGTTACTGCTAGTGCCTTAGTATTTAGTAAACTCTATTTCTAAGTCTTAATTAGCTAGTAAATAGCCTACGCTCTATTATAGTAAAAGTCTAATAGAATTCTAGAGTGCTTATAACGACTGTCTATATCTTTAAATAAGCGCTATACTATGTTAAGTATAAAAGACGCTTTCTATATTAGGCTATTCTATTCGTCGCAGTTTGCATAGTTTACAATAAGACTAAATTAAGAGTCCTGCTTCTCTATTATAGTAGTCTTTCTAATAGAGGCAAAGTTACCTATCTCTATTCCTAGAGGTAGCAAATTTAACTCTTTTTAAACCTTAATAAATATAGAAATAATAGTAGTCTTAACTAACTCTATAAATGCTGCTAAGTTGTCTCTAAAGTACTTTAATAGAGTTAAGGCACTTTGCAAAGCTTTAATATTGTTACTAATAGTAGGTATAGTAAGCTATAGATTTAATAGGTAAGTAGTAGTAGCGTTATTAGAGTTAAGCGCTAGTATATCTATATTAGTTAAGGTGTTACTATTGCTCTTATTATTCTCTAGGTCCTTAGTAGTATAATCTAATTTCTCTACTAGCAATATTGCCTCTTAGTCTGCTGTTAGAGTTACTCTTAGTTCTTATTTCTAGTTAGCATTGTCTGTGTCTATTAGCTCTTTGCTTACTAAGAGTTATTATTGCTTATACTAGGCTAACGAAACTCTCTAATACTTAGTAAACTTTTCTAAAAATATTTCTTGCATTTTATTATCTAGAATAAAGTTGCTGTGTATATCTATCTACGTAAAGCTATCTTTACCTATTAAGTAACTAGTGTTAATAGTAAATAGCATGTAATCTTCTAACTCTACTTTCTAGAGCTAGAGTTTATTAGAAACGCAGTAGAGGATATTACTAAAGCAGCTAATGTATTTGTATTCTTAAAGTTTGTACTCTTCTGCATTCTATGCTAGTATGATAATATAACTTAGTATATTACTCTAGTGCACTCTACGCTGCGCCTAATTAGTATTGTTATTACTAAATAACAGCTTATCTAATGCTGTAGGTAATAGGAGCGGCTTATATTTATCTAACTTAATAGATAGATAGGATGTACGTAGTTAGTTAGCCTTCTCTATAATCTAGTTATCTACTTTATTATTGCTAGTAGAGTTATTATCTCTGTTTGCTACGTTTCTATTGCTAGTATTATATCTGTAGCTATCTATGTCTTTAGTAGGCACGTAAGATTAATCTTCTTATAAGTTATTATTAGCTATGCCTTCTGCTATTATGCTTTTAAGAACGTCTTCCTAAGTAGCTCCTAATTTAACTAATATAGTAAACCTAAATATTCTTCTATAGATTGTTTAGTTAGAGTTATTCTTACCTCTTAAATTAATGTCCTGCAGCTAGGCCTAGGCAGGATTATTCTAGCTTTAGAAACCTAGAACTTTCCTAAGCGCTCTTAGTTGCAAGATAGGTCTTTAAAGAAATTGTTAGTAATATAGCTATAATCCTGCAATAGTCTAGTAGTAAAAAGTATGCAAAAAAATATAAGTGTAAAAATCTAGTTGCAGAACTGTATCTAAAAGAAAGATTTAATTCTATTGTAATATTAAATAAAGCTAATTAGTCTTTATAGCGTCTAGTTCTTATTGCGTAGTTTAGTCCTTAGCGTATGTAGTAGTTATAGAGCTAAGCTCTAGGCTAGATAGAATTATTCTAGCTTTTTCTATTAGACTTAGTCGTTTTCTTAAGGTTAATTAGCCTAAAGTTAGTAGTATTTTAGCAAAGTTAGTAAGAGAGAGAAGGTGTAATAGAGAGGCTAGGCTAGAGAGAGTTTATATATCTACGCTAGTAGGTCTTAGTAGTGCAGAAAACCTAGAACTTTTCTGCCTAGCTCTTCTCTTCCTAGCTTATATATCTTATGCACTTATACTCTACTGCTACTATAGTCTCTTTATAGAGTTGCTATTATTGTTGACAAATAATATCTATATTAACTAGTTAAGTCTAAGAATAATTTAGCTAGCTTTATAGTCTTCTCTATAGTTAACTACGCTAGAAAAAGTAGGTTCGTAAGGCTTTATCTCTTTCTTTATCTTATTATAGTTTCGTCTCTCTTATATAGAACGTCTATAGTTTCTATATAAGAGGATATCTATCCTATAAGCACGCCTACGTATCTTAGATTATATATTTATCTCTATAGTTAGCGCTAGGTTATAGATGTTTTAATATTTATCTTATATCTAGATCTATCTATTTCTTATAGCAATTAGCTAGTATAAGATATGCCTAGCACTGCTCTTTTCTCTATTTATTATCTATCTTCTATTAATACTAGCTTACTATGCTCTCTATAAATTTTATTATAGAGCTATTATAAGATCTGCATTCTGCACGTAGGTAGTTAAAAGGTTCTTACGCAGCAAAGCACGCTACGTAGTATTTAATCTAGTAGTTTCTTATCTAGATAAACTTCTAGTAAAATATGTATTCTATCTCTAATAACTATGCTTTATATCTACTAGCGTTAAATTCTAACTCTTAGCTCTGCTTTGCTATAGTATAATAGAAATTAGAACTTAATAGCGCGTAATATGCTTAGTGCATGCTTATAGTAAGTCTTAATTGCTTCTATAGAGAAGCGCCTATATAGGTTTATATAAGATTAATACTTTAGCGCAGGTATTTCTTTAGACTAAATACTAATAGGCTAGAAGATAGGTTTCTTAAGAATAGATCTATATATAGCGTATAGCATTAGCTAGATAAGGTATAACTATAGCTTAGATATATATATTCTAGGTATAGCTACGGCCTCGTTAAACAGAGACAGCTCTATATATAATAATAGAAGTTTATATAATTACTTTAGAGTAATAAGCTCTTGCATTTAGCTTAGAATTAAGGTTAGATACGTTAGCTTATCTATTACTGTCTTAGATGCTATTGCCTTACTATAGTATTAGTAATTAGATAGTTAATTAAACTCTTCCTCTAATAAGAAGTAGAATTACTTTGCGTAAATATTATACTTTTCTTCTGCTAGTCTGCATATCTTATAGGTCTTATCTCTATTAAAGTATTAGTTAAGAATCTAATGTTAGTATATAGGCTCTATTGCATTTTCTTAGATAAATGCGTTAATGTTAGCTTAGTAGTCTTTACGCACTTTATTATAAAATGCATTTCTAATTTCTAGACCTAGAATAAGCTTAGCTAGGCATAGAAGCCTATCTTGCCTAGCGCGCTCTGCTTCTTAGTTCTACTAAATCTTATATATTAGTTTAGCTGCTTGCAATATAGCCTAAACGTCTCTAATATTAACTTTAGTATTAAAGGCAGTAGTCGCTAGTAGTATAAGCAACTAACGCTAGTGCAAAACTCTATTAGTTCTTTTCTTATTCTTTTGCTAACATCTATCTATAGAATTTATAGCATTAAAGTATAGATGCTAGTTTATTATATATAGACGCAAACTTAACATAGAAGATTATCTTTTTCTATATTGCTAGTTCTGCCTTAATATAATTTGCTATATCTATTATACTTATATGCTTATTTAGTAGTATTTAAACTTCGTATTAGATATTGCTGTAGGTAGTTAGTTCGCGAAAAGTATGCATATTACTTAAGATGCCTAGAAGTTAGTAAGCTTCTCGTTATTCTTTAACTAGAATAGTAGCTAAGAGTAGAGTAATCTGTATTACGTACTTAGTAATAGTATATAGATTAAGTAGATAGAGCTAATAGAATATATTAGAAAGTAGAATATAATAGAACTTATCTACTATAATTTGCTCTAATTTTCTAGTAGCGCTAAGTCTCCTAATTAGCGATACAAAGCTGTTGTTTACAATACTCTCTAGTGTTATAAAAATAATAGAAGCTATTTTATTACAGTATTCTTTCTTCTATACTAACGCTTAGATGCTTAGCGCCTTATACTGCTTCTTAAGATCTATCTATATAGCTATAAGAGGTATAAGAATAATTATTATACTATACTTAGGAAAGTAAGCTAGAAGAAAGAATATTAGGCTTTTTCTACTGCTAGTTTTAGCAATATATAGTATAATAACGTTATCTTATATAATACAGCGAATAACTTATTCTTGCTATCCTCTAAATCTCGAAAATTAGCTATATATAGTGCGAAGAAGAGTAGTATAGTTTACGCCTATATAGTTAGCAACTTTGCATATAAGTCTCTAGTCTATTGCGTTTATTTACGTTGCTATATCTAAGTTAAAGTCTTCTAATGCTAGAGAGAAGTTTAGAGCATAATGCTACTATATAGATGTCTTAAAGTATGCCTTAGCTATATTATATTTTTAAGAGAATATTCGTGTTACGTTAACTGCGTAGCAGATATAAGCTATCTCTGCTAAGTGCTCTGCCCTGTATTTTGCGCGCTTCTACTTTAACTTTATTAAATATCTTCTTAACGTCTTCTTTAGATAGTTCTTTAAGGTTAGAACCTATACTCTCTAGTTTATAGCTAAAGGCAACGATAAAGTAGCATAATATGCTTATATTAATTTCTTATCTTATCTACCTGCAAGTTGCTGCGTAAATAACTTAACTAAGTAGAAGTAAGTTATAATGCTGTTTTCTATTAATATTAGGCTAAAGTAGAGCGCTTATAGCTTAGAGGTAGTAGTAGCCTTAAAGGCTTAGTATTACTTTATATTATAGTAAGATATAAAATAGTTAGATAAGCTAAAGATACTAAACTAGTATGCTGCTAACTTCGTAAGATAGAAAGCAGTATATTATCTTAGTTAACTTATCTTAGTTATAGCCCTTATAGTATTATAGGACGATAGTAACTAGTCTATTATAGAAGAATATATTTCTTATTCTATTATTAGCAGTATTCTCGTGTTATAGGCTAAGAATCTTAGTTTCTTAAGTAGATTATCTACTTATAAGATAAATAATATATAGTAGATAGCTTAGAAAGGTCTAGACTAGATTGCAATAACGCTAAATTTGCGCAGAGTTAGTTAAATCTAATATAATGTACTCCTTAAACTGCAAGTAATCTTTTAGTTCTACTAGCTACTATCTAATAAAGCCTTCGCTATATATAAGGCTTAGGTTTTCTATAGAGAATACTATATATCTAGAAGTTATCTTTAATAGGTCGTTAACTAGAGTGCTCTATAGAATAGTAGGCAGTTCTAATTGCTAGTGCATAAAAGCAAGCTTATAGAGAATCTAAGATGCTTCTTTATATTTATTCTATACTGCGTTAGAGAATTAAGATAATGTTATGCAAATAGAGCGTATAGTAACTATATTACTATTCTAATATATAAATGCATCTAGATTCTTGCTATATTAGAAGCAGCTAATATACTAGCTAGTTATAATAATCTAGTTTATTAGTGTAGGATACTCTGTAGTAAGGTAGTTATAGATCTATATCTTAAATCTATTAGCTATATTATAATTAGTTTCTTTAATTAACGCGTCTAGCAGAGGTCGTATCTGCTTCTATTTAGTAATAAGGTCTTTAGCTTTAGCAAGACTAAGAGCCTCTATATCTAGAGCTATTATTAAGTTATCTAGATATATTGCAGCGAAGATATTCTAGAGTTCTTAAAGACTAGCAAAGCGTATAAGTTTTTTAAGAGTAGAGAAGTTAGTAGTAAAGTTGTATACCTCTTAGAATCTGTATCTTATAAGTAATAAGGATAGAAAGGCGATAGATATAATAAGCGCTAGTTTAAAGTTAGTAGAGCAAGCTGTTTATTAAATAAGAGATAGAAAGAATTAGTAGCACTGCGCTTTAAGTATATTTAACTTAGTTTAGTTATGTTATACTATAATAGTTTCTTAGCTTATTACTTGCTATTAGAGAGTTATTATAAGTGTTATCTATGTATACTATTATCCTACGCAGAGAACTAGAGTTAGTAGGCATATAAACTCTTATATAAGTATGCAGTAAAAGAATATAAATATCTTTTATAGAAGCAGTGCATAGCAAAGGTTAAAGTTCTAGTATATCTCTAAAGAGAAAAGAAGTATATCTATTATATTCTCTTGCATAATATAGATACGCATAAATTAAGATATTTAAGATATAACGTTTTGCTATATATAAACTATAGCCTTTACAGTATTATATAGAAGGTGTAGTTTAGGTTCTTTTTTATTATCTAGTATAGCAATATACTTAAGCGTCTTCTTCTATATTTTAAAGCTACTAAAAATCTGTAGAAACTTAGTATGCGCGATCTATAGGTTAGTCTTAACTAATAGTATATTTAGGATAGCTCTTAGGCGCTCTGCGCGTTTCTCTTTAGCCTACTGCAATGCCTCTTATAGTTATATTTATAGTAGAGCGTTAGTAGCTAAGTTAGATTAATTAAGACTCTTATTCTTAGAGTTAGGTATGCTAGGTTTATAGTTTAAGAGCGTAGTAGAGTTATTATTTATACTATTAGTTATTAGTGCTAGTACTTTAAAGTAATAGATAAGAGTATAGTTAGTAGCAGCTCTACTGCTAATACTCTAGAAGAAGCGTTAGCTGTAGATTATAGAGATGTTGCTATTATACTATTGCTCTTAGTTTAGTAAACTATCTTCTAATATATATTATAGCCTATATTCTTTATAGAGATAGTTAACTAGGTTCTACTTAGCAGACTTGCTATAGTTAATATACCTATATACGTTGCATTAATATAATTCTTTATAGAGTTTTAACTCTAGATATGCAGAAACAGCTTCTGTATACTAAGAGAAATCTAAGTATTCTCGCTTTAAGAGTATGTTTTCTGCTAGTTATTAAATATAAGCTTTAATAGATTAACGTTATTATAGCGTTATATCGCCTTAGTAGTTATTATAGAAGTAGTATTTAACACTACGTAGTAAAAGAGCATGTTAGTAAATAGTATATATAATAATCTTATATTAGTAGTTAATAATAAGGTAATTAGGATAAGATATTATAGTCTAGTGTTTAATAGTGTTAGTAGCATCTATAGTATTTTAACTTCTATCTATAGTAAAAATCTATTACTATGCTAATTTTAGCTAGTTAGTATAGTAGTCTTTGCTAACGCAGATGCAACTTTAGCAGCTCTATACTATATGCATCTTTAGCTTATATGCCTTATAATGCTGCCTTCTATCCTAAGGTTAATGCTAACTTTATCTAAGAGAAATAAGAAGATATATACGTTGCTCTACGATACTTTATTAGAGTTTAGGTTAAATATACTAATTTATATAGCGCTAGAGAGCTATAGCGAGCCTGCGCACGCGTTTATTTTGCTAACGCTAGAAACTATACTGCGCTAAATTTACTAGCGCGTTAATAAGCATTAGCTTATGCGCTTTATTAACAATATATATAATAACTCTATTAACGAGATCGTAGTTCTAGATAATAATGCTATATCTAATAATATAATAGCTAGCTACAAAAGCGCGTCTAAGTCTAAGCTCTGCGCACCTGCTAAACGAACGCGTTTGCTAAAAGAAATATCTATAAGATAAGCTAATAAACAGTTAAAGGATAAACTAGATAGCGCTATTATGTAAACTATAGTAAGTACGTAGAATTAGGCAAGTGCAAAGTAAGATAAGGTGTTATATAGCGACTAGAAATAAAAGTATTATAGGTTTGCGTAGAAGTTGCTAGGTGCAGGCATTAAGGTAGTTAGAAATATAATAAATAAAGCTACAGTAATTAGAATAACAGACTGCTTAAAGAACTAGCAGTTAATATTAAGAGTATAGAGATCTTAGCATTCTACTAGAAAACGTCTGTTCTCTAGAGTTAAAGGCAAGCTTTCTATAATTTATGCCTATAATAATTCTAGTAATAAAGTAGGAAGTAATCCTTTTAGTATCTATCTATAGAGTTAACTAGTGCTATCTTAGCAGCAAAGCGATAAGATTAGCAGTTTGCATTTAAGTTGTGCTAAGGTAGATAAATTTGTAGATTTATTTAACGCTGCTAGAAGAAGTTAGATAGTTAGTATTATTAAGAATATATAATATTAATAGATCTTAGCTGCTATATATACATAGTATAAGACTCTAGTTATATTAGTCTAAAAGCAGGCGAACTTAATAGGTAGCAGAGATAGAGAGTTTATAATAGTAGCAAAAGAGCAGTTATTTAGATCTATATATTAGAGCTAAGAGAGCGAGCGCGCAACGCTAAAAGAGAATCTCTCTAATTAGAAGATATTTAAATAGGTTCTAGAGAATAGGCAGCAATAGTCTATACTAAAAGACTAGTTTAGTATTAGTATTTTTGCTTTACTGCTGTAAAGCATAGTGTTAAACTACTTTATAGAATAGAATCTACTAATAATAAGGTTTCTTTAATAGGTTAAGATAGTGCAGTTATGCAATATAACTATTAAACTAGTATTGCAACGTATTAAGAATATATACGTATCTTATATAATAGATAGTACTCTGCCTCTACCTTTATAATTAGAAGAGGCAACTAAGAATAAGTTAGTAATTAGAGACTCTACAGAATTTCTTTTACCTATTAGTAATAGTTAATGATTAGTTAAGAAAGTTAGAGATAGTAATAATGTTAGCGCAATATAGTATAGCATAAATATATAGGTTATTAGAGATAGCGTTATTATTTAATAATAGTTTGTATTAAGAGAGAGAGGAGGTAGGCAGAGTTATTCTACTTTCCTTTAATGTTACTATAATAAGACCTAGAATATCTCTAACGACCTCTTATAATATATTAGCAGTAGCTATACTCTACTTATATGCAATTTCAGCTACTAAAAGATATTAAAATACTTAACTCTATTAAAATATTGCTTAACTCTGTTAAAATATCGCTTAACTCTGCTATAATATTGCTTAACTCTGCTATAATATTGCTTAACTCTGCTATAATATTGCTTAACTCTGCTATAATATTGCTTAATTCTGCTATAATATTGCTTAACTCTGTTAAAATATTACTTAACTCTATTAAAATATCGCTTAACTCTGCTATAATATCGCTTAACTCTGCTATAATATTACTTAACTCTGCTATAATATTGCTTAACTCTGCTATAATATCGCTTAACTCTGCTATAATATCGCTTAACTCTTAAGTGTGTATAGGCTAGCTTAGCACTATTATTAATCTAATATTAGAAATCCTAATATATATAGCAGTTCTTAGGTTTTTTAGCTATCTCTACTATCTTCAGCTTATCTCCAGATTTTCCCTAGATTCTGCCTAGCTTATCTTAACTTTGCTGCTGCACTGCTACTGCTAAGGATTTTAGCTACAAAGAACACTAACATTCTCTTACAAACTTCAACGCCCTGCAACTTTACAACGAGAAGAGCTATAAAAAAGATAGTTGCAGATCTAAAATCGCCTCGCAATTCTGCACAATATAGCCTACTAGAATATATCTGCAAAGTACTAGAACGTTGAGAGAAACTGCGATGAATGTCAGAGTTTTGATGTTCCTTCACCCATAACTTCAAAGCCTTGCATCTCAACGAGTATTAGAGCTATGAATAAACCGTTTAGAGATCTGGATTCCCCTTGTAAAACTGCACAAAATGGCTTCTTAGAAATATATTATTTCCCCCTAGAAGGTTATTCATTTCCACGTTGCATTCTTACAACATAGCGCCTTGCTAAGGCTTATTCTAATTAGCTAAGCTCTGCATTCCTACTAGAAATGCAGGTAGACTTAAGGACAGATTATTTATTTCTACGTTGCATTCCTATAACATAGCGCCTTGCTAAGGCCTATTCTAATTAGCTAAGCTCTGCATTTCTACTAGAAATGTAGGTAGACTTAAGGACAGGTTTTTAGAAAGATATAGAGGTTATTAATCTTATCTTATTAGAAAGTAAAAAGAGTAAGAGATATAAGAGCGTTATATAGTTATATATACTTAAGCTTCTATAGTTAGTAGTTTTTACTATAGAGTATAAGTAGACTAAGTAGAAGCGTAAGAATACTCTATGCCTAATAATCTAATACTTATCTTTAAAGCGCATTTAACTAGATATATAGAAGTAGCCTTATCTAATATACTTATATAGTAAGATAAAGTATATCTAGATCTTATATTATAAGAGGCGTAGTAATATTATACTTCTAGATATCTTAGATATTAATACGTTAGAGTACGCTATTCTAAGTTTATTATATTTTAACTTATACTAGTTACTTAATAAAGTAGAGCTAAGTTAGATTAATATAATATTTATTACTAATAGTAATAGCTAGAAGTCTTAGGCGCTATAAGCAGCGTATATATATTATAGAACTTAGGTATTAGAGTAATAGCACTTTCTACTATGCTATAACTTAGTAAGCTATATATATAGAAAACTTATATTACTTTTTTATAAAGATAATATCTTATAGCTTACTATTCTTACTAGAAATCTGCGCTACGCAGACTAGAGCGCAGTGCTAGTAGAATATAGTAAGTATATAAGCGCAGCTAGAGGTTCTCTCTATAATCTTATTTTTATAATTAATCTACTATAGCATGCAAAACTATAAAATATATAGCTAAAGTTTTAGTATTAGCTTTATAAGTACTTATAGGCAATAAGAATGCTAGAAGATATTATAGAATAGCTATGCTAGTATAACTTTATAGCATGCTTAGAACTAAGCTTTATATAAATAAGGTATAGATAGTTTTCTTATTCTTAGAATACTACTAATAATAATAGTAACTTATAAAAATAGCTAACCTCTAGTCTATAAAGGCTAGCTATAGCTATTATATAATAGAATTATACGCTACTAAAGAGTACTATACTAAATATTAAGTATATTATATTCTTAGTAGAGCAGCTATTACAGCGATTTTTATTATAACTATAAAAGGCGCTTTAAGGCAGAGACCTAGCTGCTAGTAAAGATAGCTTATAATTAGATACCTTTTATATCTACTTTCTATTAATAAATATAGTAGCTACTGCGCCTAATATAGAGAGATAACTTAATATATTTAGGCTAAAGTATTAACTAGGCAATAAAAGCAGCAAACTATTAGATTAGATATTAGTTAATATACTTCTAGGCTTATTACTATTATATAGTAAGGTTCTTTATGCATAATAGTAAGATACGCAGAGTTAAGATAAGTAGTATACTTTTTAGAATTATATAATTATTTAGTTTTAGCATAGATAGTAGCCTAGAAGTATAGTATTCTACTTATAGAATTGCGTATAAGTAAGCTAAAGATTATAGAGCTAGATGTATGTTACTTAGCAAAG
Source organism: Parastagonospora nodorum SN15 (assembly GCF_000146915.1). Classification (NCBI taxonomy): domain Eukaryota; kingdom Fungi; phylum Ascomycota; class Dothideomycetes; order Pleosporales; family Phaeosphaeriaceae; genus Parastagonospora; species Parastagonospora nodorum. The sequence goes on along the minus strand of NW_001884568.1, from coordinate 724,666 downwards.
AATATCTAGAGCATATAAGTAGCATATTATAATAAGAAGTAATAAAAGAAAAGAGATACTTTAGTTACTCTATAGTATCTGCACTTTAGAGTAGATATATATATAGTATAAGCGCAAAGTAATTAGTTCTTAGAACTAATTACCTTTTATATAAGTAGTAGCAGTAATTAAATTATATAGTTAGAGTTTTTAAGTAGCAGTAGCAGTAATTAAATTAGTTCTAGAGGTTAGAGTTAGATTTACTATTCTAGAAAGCGCTAAGAAGTAGAACCTCTAACGTTAAGCCTATTTAGGCACGATTTAGGCTCTTCTTATTATATTCTCTTAGCTAAGTTTTAGAGAGTAGATAAAGCAGGTTTTAGAGATAAGAATTTTCTTATAAAAAGTAGAAAACTCTAACGCTAAGCAAGTTTTAGCGAAAATTAGGCCTAAAACCTCGCCTTATATTAGGTAGGTATGCATAGGCTAGCTTAGCACTATTATTAACTTAATATCAGAAATTCTAATATATATAGGTATAGATTAAGTTAATTTAGAGTTTATATTATATAATACTTATCTATAACCTAACCTATACTTATTTGCTATCCTAAAAAGATCTATAGAGAGTATAGAGTAATTTTATATTTTATACGTAGTATTCGTAGTGCTAAGAAAAAGTAGCTAGCTTAATAATATAGCTAGGTCGATGATAGAATACGTTATAGAAGAAGATTCTAAATTTAATGCAGCTACGTTATATAAAGAATCTATAGAAGATATAGAGTAATTTTATATTTCGTACATAGTGTTCGCGATGCTAAGAAAAAGTAGCTGTCTCGAAGGAGTCGCCGGCTTGATAGTGCTTTACGTTACTTATCTGCTACTCTGTGCAGTGCAACACCAAATACGAGCTTCTTCGTACATACACGCTGTCTCGCGTTTAAAAAGCGCACTCGTACGCCTCTGGCTTCGTCGCATCAGCATCCTTCGAAACGAGACGCGTCTTCATTGGGTACGGGCACAAGAACCTATCATACTGTGTTCCCTTCGTATTGTTGAAGCTCACGGGCAAGGTCTCCGGCACGACCTTCTTCTCGACCCAGTCGACGAGCGCATGGAACGTAGCGGGAGGCTTACCGCCGGCAGCGCCACCATTGCAATGCCCGAGCCCAGGGACTTGGAAGTAGCGGAAGAAGTCATCCACGTTGGCATCCAGGTCCATCACGCGACGGTAATAGTCGTCAGTTCCCTTGTGCGGGATGATGCCGTCAGCCTGAGAGAGAAATTAGTAGGAGCTTCCAGGGGAAAGGCGCAGTGGCTGAATGGGTAGTTCGTGTCGCATTCGACGAGGACCAAAGAGCGCATGGAGGGGAACTTACCAAGCCGTGAAATGTTATGAGCTTGCCACCGGCCTTCCGGTACTCTGAAAGGTCTGGGTCCGCAGTCTCGATGATGGATTCGTACTCCTGGAGTGACGACTTGAAGAGACGTGTGTACTCCTCTACCGAGCTGATCTGCGTGTATTCCCACTCCGGATCTTTTTTGACGAAGAACTTCAGCCATGCTTCACCGAGAAAAATAGGAGCTCCGGTACATGTACCATTCGCATTGCATGTGGTTGCCGCAAGGGCTGTCCGGAATGGGGCACCGTCCAATCCATCACTGCCGGCCAGATCGCTCGCGAGGTCAACGCCGTACCAGATGAACTCGCCGTCGGGTCCTCTGGGGCCTTCCCACGTAGCATTTGCGATGAATGCAGCCCCTTCGCTGATGGTGACAGCCTTTCCAGTCGACGTACAGTTGCGAGTGCTGGCAACCATTGTGAATGGGTCGAAGAAGCACTTTTCAGTGTCGGAAACAATGCCGTCAATTACGCCGTCGAGTGGGTCGCAATGAGCAACTGCAGCCGAGGTGATAGCCTCGAGCTCACACTTTGTCGGAAATTGGTTCGTCATTGACATCATGACCTGCGCCCATGCCGTATGGAAGAACAAACGGTTCCAGTTGATTGCCGGTGCTCCTGCTACAATACCATCGTAGGCTGCAGGGTAGCGCTGCGCGAGCATGAGGCCTTGTCGTCCACCCTGGGAACATCCGTTGAAATAGGAAAACTTAGCAGCCTGCCCGTAGAAAGACTTGGTGACGTCTTTGGCGATGAAAGACTGGTCGTGGAGAGACTTGGAGGCAAAATTCTGTAGCGTATACATATCGACATTGCCAGGGCTGTTGAGCGCCCATTCATCAGGAAGAGGTGCTGAGCCATAGCCAGCATCTGTCGTCGAGGCTACATAGCCCTCGCTTATTGCTTCGTCCATGAAAACGTAGGATATAGAGAACCGGCCAGCAACCCAGCCTCCACCTCCTACGGCTTGCAGGCGTCCGTTCCAGTCGTCGATTGGCAACCACGTCTCGACATTGATGTTATCGTTCTGACCTTCGTGGGTGTATGTTACGGTGACGTTGCAAAAATCGAGGCCGAGCGCGGCGGGAGTAATGCTCTGAGTGGCCGGGTCATAGGCTCCCGTGTAGTTTTGGACGAGCGTAGCGGTGAGGCCCAGGATATGGGCGCCGAAGACGACGGGGTACGCGATGGCGCTGGCGTTGCAGGCCGAAAATGGAGTGGTGAGGTTCTGCATCGTGTTGGGGAGTGGATGAAGTGGAACGAGAGACTGTGGCTGGATGATGGATTGAAGCGTTCGCAACATTGCTCATATAAGTAGTAAGAGGATACAACAACACTTGCTGAGTTGTCTATAGTATCTGTTCTGGCATTGCGCGCGTGTGCGCTTGGTGGTTAATGCGCGTAGAAAGACGAATACGAGAGAAGATATACGACGTATTCCTGATTGGCTACGTATCGCCGTGGGATTGCGCTAGCGGCCAATCGAGGTAAGTCCTCCAGAAGGTACCCAAGAATCTCGAAATCTCCTCGATGAGTATCCTGCCGACGTTGCCGACTAGCCACACCCGGCGTCTTCGATGCAAAAGAACCGCGTAGTGGGCAAGGATTATAAGCGCTTCCGGCTTGCACATAGATAAAAGTGCCGTGAACTCGCTAGAGAGGTTAATTGGAAACACCCAGAGTAAACCATTCTCAGGCGGCTGATTTGACGGCTTTACCACGTCTTGTTCTGTCTGGTATACGACTGTCAGCTGAGATACGGCCGCACTACAAACCTGTCGAGATTCCTCGCTCATGTCCGCGTGATCTAGCAAGTTGGACAGGCGGTCAGCTACTGCTACTGCTGTCCGGTTATTGCAGGAGAGTGCATGATCAATGGCACTCGTGGTTTGCTCTAGAAGAGGGGCAACGCTGGTCTGGCTCAGAAATCTCCAGGATTGCGATATGATGGCTCGAACTCCTCGATGCAAGTTCATGTACGTAATGAACGCGTCCAAGACTCCGCCGGCACCCACATCAGCATTTCCAGCGACATCAGCAAGGTTGTACAAGCCAATCAGGGTGGAGAACGACATGATAGACACGCAGTTGTCTACCGTAACTTCGATATATGCATTATTGAAGGCGCACAATGCCTGCGTTTGGAGAGCTCTAGCCTCCTCGAGATGCCAGATCGCCTCTTCAGGGCTTTGGTAGCTAACATGCATGGCGGAAAGGGCCAGAAGTTGGTATATGGTATATGGCTCTGACAGAACCGCTGGCATAAGGGCACGTGCTTGCCCATTGTCGATCGACCCCGTTTCTTTGAGGCTTGGCAACGTCTCGAAGATGAAGTGGCTGAACAATTGCATATGTCGCAGGCTGAAAGAGAGGTCTGAGCCATACGGTGACGACGATGCCGGAGAGAGGAAAGACAGATCCACGGAAGAGACTACGGCTGGTGACGGCGTATTGCTGTGCTCCACTGCGCTCGGTACACCTTGCGACCTGGATCCGGCGGTAAAAGATCTTGATGAAGCTGGTTCAGAAGGAGCATACGGCGATTGGCTGGATACTGCGCGTTGAAATGAGTCTGGTAGCCGCTGCAAATACGAGCAGGTGCCATCATCGCGCGTGCAATTCTCGCACGTGGGCTGTGCCTCATCGCACTAGAAGAATCAGCATTCTTCGTATTCCCAGTGCTACCTGAGTAGATGCAGGAACCCGCTCTCAAGATGCGGTTGCGTACCTTGATGTGGCGTCTCTTGCACTCCTGACAGCCGAGCCGACTTTTTCTATGACTTCTTCGAAGTACCTTCCGCGGAGGCATAGTGGACTTTGGCAAATGCGAATGTGATTGGCGAAGAGAAGGGAAATAAGGATATGCAGACGCAGGAATACGGAAAGCGATGAAGGAGTCTTGAAGCGTTGGATACGGATACGCTGACTAACTGGCGCACTAGCTTAGCGTCGGGAGTGGTAACTTCCTCGGGGAGATCCCTCTTCGATTCACCGGACCTGCACCAATTTTGCCGCAACATGCGTCATGCAGAGCGCCCGTCGTGGTTTAGTACGCGTTCGAGGCTAACAAGACTGCGGTTACTGTGAGCTCTATACGGCGTATTGTAAGGCAAGGCGATTCATGTTGTGGTCGCAATGGCCGTCGCCCAGCATCATCATTTGACCACCTAATCCCGCTGAGGTGCGGGCACAGCGTTACGCTCGCGCTCAGCAACGTAGCCTCCCTGGTCCACCATAAAGAATACGATAATGCGCTGTCTTCTCAATGTCGCAGACAAGGAGCCATAGCCAAGGCAAGCGGCATACGTTGTATCCAGCGACTGTGCAAGTTATATTCTACAACCTCCGGGCCTCGAATCCGATGAGCCGAGGTGTGCGCTCGAGCAGGGCAACAGCGGCATGGCGCGCGCCACACCGAACCTCCAGTCACTCAAAGAAGGGTGACGACTTTTGGGCCTGTGTAGTGAGACGACGAACTCGACCTGTCGCCATTCATGAAAGCTGTGTCGTCGCGCCTGGAAGTCTCGCTCGTAGGCTCGTGAATCCTGAACACCGTAGCCGCTGCGACTTATGTGTACGTCCCTTCAGCATTGTTGACTGGTACGATAGCAATGCCCGTATGAGGCGTGATCCTAAATAGTTTGCAAGAGTCGTGCACTTCGACGTTGAACCACAAACTGCTTTTCGCAAGTCTTTCGTTTGCTATACGGACTTTACATCTTCTCCCGGTTTCTAATAATTTAGGCGATAAATCAAAGACAGCAGTGACCGGCGCCATGATCTTTGCGAAACTCTTCGTTAGTTCTCCGAGCGGGTTGATTCCCTGGGGACAAACGTCGCATTCCAGTAAATCTGCGCATGGCCAGGTGTTAGGGTCATGGTCAAGGAGATTGTATACTACGGCGCCTTCGACAAACGCAAAGGACCAGGTCGGAGCTTCCCAAGGGTGGGCTCAGTGCGGCGTCTTGGGAAAGAAGACGTATTCATCCCAGTTGGGATCTTGCAGCCGCCATAACAAACCTTGAAGGAAGAAACTCTTCCAGATGTCGGCGAGGCAGACATCGCCAGTGAGATTTTGTAGCGCCGAGGTTACACCAAAAAGGGCTGGAAACTTGTCGCAGGAGGTGTACTCCTCGATCAACCGCAACCACACGCGCCATGCGGGGTTGAAGGCCCGAAAAGCCTCTGCCTACTGTGATTGCTGGGTGTGTTGGAGCAGTGGCGCATCCTTTACGCTCTGAGACCTTGCGCGATTCGTTTGTGCGATAATGGTAGCTGTCGCTAAGACAACTGGAGATGGCCCATCAGAACGCGCAGTAGCCTACACCATCCTTTAGATCGGACAGGCTGTTGTGCCGTTCGACAAATGCTTGCGTTTCATTTCTGACTGATTTGGACAACGGGAACCACTGGAACTCATCGACCACGTCGCTGTCCCCCCGGACAAGCTTGAAGATACTGCGGATGGGCAACGACTTGCATGTACGACAGAGTGTCATATTTGCTATGAGAGTCGTAAAAGGATGTTGCGATGAGCGTGGTATGGAGTAGACGGCTGGTGCCTAGTGAGAATGCTTTGCGGGACTATGAGGTGACAGCGCGGTTAGTACGTGGGTATCGACTTCTCTCCATATGGTCATGTCTCGAGGTTAGCGACTGTCCAGGTGGTCTATTTGATTTGATGTGAGCTCTAAACTACACGATTGAGCCAGGCGCGATGTGTGCATCATGTGAAGATGCGAGGTGCTTGCTCCGATCGGAACCCAATTCCTAAGGCAAGATCGAAACTTCGCGCGCGCACATTCCTTGCTCCCTAGCCATCACATAATGCTCGTCCAAAATGGCTCAGAGACGAGAAGACTAATTATTCGCCTGTCTCACGCCCAATACGATAGTAACAACCTCTCAGTTCTGTTAAGAACGCTCGCATCTATCGATCAACAGGAGCCTTTGCTGCCTAGCGTTCGCTTCTCTAATTATCTTGGATATGTTTGTGATCGACGTTCTGCATTAACTTCTTAATAGCATAAGCTTCTAGAAGGCTTTTGCATTACTAATATCACCTCTAAACTTCGTCGCAAAGCAAACAAAGACATCACCCTTTGTCCGGTAAAGGTAGAAAGAGCTATATGCACGCCCCAGCTTCCTGTAGGTCTTACTATAGCCTCGCTTGTCAGTTCTGCTTAGGCTGTAGTGCTGTCTCATATCAGTGGTAAAGAAGACCTCTTAACAGACTGTTCAGTTTGAACTTCATACTAAGTTATATTTAATAATGAAAGAAACTATCTACTGATTGAGCTTTAGAGATATACTTAGGGAATCTAGTCTAAGCGCTGCTTAGACGTTGCGAATAGTGCGCTAAGTCTCGCAACTAAGGTATTATTGTGGAATTTACCGATTGGGCTTCAACTCGTCATAGGTGTTCGCGCAACTATAAGGCAGCGCGGCAGGCTCTAGCTGTTTAGCGATCGGGCAACTATAGGACGCGTCGCATAGTTGCAGCGATTTATGTGGAGAGGATCACTTTGGACCTCGCTTCTTATTTGCAGAGGTCGCAGCAAGCGCTGCACGTTGTGGTGGCGTGGTAGAGAGCGATTAAAGTGTGGGTGTGAAAGTGGTGTTCGCAAAAAATCACGCTTAGGCGAGCAAACGTTCGACGCGCGATCGTACCTAGCGCTCAAGTATCATTGGACGAAAGAACCCCACATCTATATCTTATTCAGCCTAGTGCCTACGAGCCAACATAAAAGCGACACGACCTGCATACAGTCCCATCACTGGCAAAATGCTGCCTTCAAGCCCACCTTCCAAACGCTCATCCATAGATATTCAAAATTTATACAATGCCATCGACTCCGCCACACCTGACCGCCTGCGTACTTTGTTGAAGAACCTGATTACTACGTCTCCTGCGAATTTCGAATCTATTCAAGGCGAATTAATGCTCCAGCATGGTGCGCTAAAAAGGGCCTGGTCAGAGAATGATAATGATGAAGATGATGAAGATGACGACGACGATAGTTCAGAGGATTCAGGACACGATAACGAGTCAGATAACTCTGACGGACAAACTGATGCGCCAGCAAACAGGCAGCGTTTCGAGATTTGCGAGCAGTGTAACGAGGAGTACGACGTTCTGCATAACAATAAGAAGAGCTGCCAATGGCATGAAGGTAAGCTACATCCATCATCCCTACTGAAATACGACCCAGATAGAGAGGTGTTACTAAGCTAATAATATTCAGGCGAACAAGAAGTAGACTGGGACGGCGACTTCTGGGCCGATCACGACGAGCGTTGTCATGGCACGATCGATACACCTGAAATGCGCAAGGAGCACCCCGAGGGTTTTGTGTGGGATTGCTGCGACGAACCGGGGGATGCAGCTGGGTGCAAGACGAGTAGACACCGACCAAATCGTGCGAAGAGGGTGCGGATATAGGAATCAGGACGCAAGTATGCAGTGCCATCAATCAGCACGGATCATGGAGGGGCTAGCTAATGGGAAGGGTACCCTATCCGAAATTCTCGCTATGCTTCTGCCCTCGAACATACATGAAAACGTTTTTCTACCCAGAACATGTTGACAGGCTTTCATCGTTCCTTGAAGCTGATGTGTGCTATAGCCCGTTCGCTTATAAGTTAATCTATGTTAGGTGATTTACTACTTCAATATAGAGACCGAGGTAGAGCATAAGAATGCGGGCCTTATCCACCTTATAAGAAAGTGGAGAACATTGCACGAGGCTGTCTACACTAACGTTAATGTTGAAATGATCATCTGTTAGAGCTCTATTAGGATAAGAAATGGCTACCCCCACTGGCCTTCCAGATCTTCATTCCTCAAGCAAGCCCGGTGGCAAGCTATGTAGTAATTCTATGTCTAATTGAGCTATATACCTTCCCTCCGACCCTTCAACAAATACAACTGTTAAAGATCCTTACGGCTTCAATCGCCCCACGACTGCCGTGCTCAGTATCGTGTAAGAAGATGTATTCATACTCAAGCTATTCCAGGCACGATCAGGGATGTCATACCCTAGCTCTCTTACCAGACGTAGAATACCACGCTACTTCGTCCGCTTATTGGTTTTATCGATGTCGATCTTATAAAACCTTACGCCCTCCTTTCATCTCTCGACACGACGTTATGCTTCTTCCCTTGCTACTTCCTCCAAGCAGTACGTTGAAACAAACGGCGTAGCAACGCGATTTCTCCAATTAAGGTGCCTTAGAATCTGCCGACGCAACTAGCAACTGCGGCTGCCGAAGTCTATCTCTGTAGCTCTATTCTCCGCAATTATTCCCCTGCCGGCCTTTGGTTTGGCAGGGAATCGTCATCCTCCACTCAGAACAAGATCTAATGCTCGATCATGTTACACTAAAATCGTTAGCCTCGTAGCGTGCAAAGTAATGTTAGCACGAAGGTAAAGGTAAGCTAAGCGCGGTACAACGTAACCCTTTTTGTATGCGAGTTGTACTACATGCTACGTGCAACTCCCGCTATAAAGAAGTTCCAGTAGCTTCTATGACTGTCCGTAACCAGTCACTTAATGCCCTACTAGTCACTTCTGCATGTCACGGGACGCCTGTGCGTGACTAGTTGTGTTGTGTAACAGCATTGCCTTACCGTCTACTAATATTCGAGCGACACAAAGCCAGGTAAGATGTGCTGCAGAATCCTCGTCTACGTAGCAAAGCACCTCAGTAAAATCTATCAAGATCGAGAAACTAGCATCGCCGGATATGTTACAGCTCAACCGAGGTGAATAGCTGGTTGTGAAATGTCCTATGTTGGTCCGGAAAGCATCAAATTTGGCCAAATGCTGTGACATGTCTTCGAATATCATCCCATACCCCGTCGTTGTTGTTGCTAGACAAGCCTATCTCCTCATGTGCCTTTTCCCTCGTTAGCCGAAAAAAACTCAACACTCGACGCGGAAACATACATCTTGCATAATGTGAAGGTTAAGATAACCTCTATTCAAGGGAGTGGAAGGTTAGCCTTTTGCTCCGCGACACGTAATCTCCGTGAATGTGTCTGAATCCAACAATATTATTGTTCTCTCCTAACTCTTTACGCGGTTGCTGTGCTCAGTCGAAGCATGCTGGATAGGAATAATGGAGAAAACTACCTATTCTCGTGCTGCTCTACAAAAGATGATATGCATAGCGAACTGAGTACAGAGGCCGCTGTTGCGTGGCAGCAGCTATTTGATCGATCATTCGGGCACACTGCTATTTTCAGAATACTAGTCGCCGGCAACGACAATTCGTGGTAGGAAAAATGGCTCTCCCACCGCACTTTAGCACCAGTTAAGCAAGCGAACTAATCTTCCTTGCTTTCTACAAACAACTACTGATGCTAATAGTCTTTCATGTGAACGGGCTGTAGAAACTTTACTCCAGCTACCTAGTCCAAACCCTATTTACAGTCGAGATGAAGAGAAGGACAGTAGTGTAGGCGGCCTCCTAATTGTTTGGGTTCGCGCACGGCCCACATGCTGCTAGGGAAAGAGTGGTGGAAGGAAGGAAGCGAGTAGCTAGCAGCCTAGTTATGTGACGCAGGGCTCAGCCCGTTACAGTGGTCCTCCTTGTCACACTCTCCATAAGCTGAACGTCCAAGACTCCCTACAACGCCGTACCAAAATGCACAAACAGGACATCTGAATCGTTCCGAACGTCAAAGAAGACTTTTGAGATATGTTCGTGCTGAAGGATATCTTGCAGCGTCTTCTGTTCGGTACCGGCGGTCTTAAACGCTTATGCGCCTATGCATATCGAGCAGGCAGAAGCTCCCGGTTGGGGTATCCATATCAATCAGGGGCGACGATGGAAAGAGAGCCCTCACGGTAAAGGTTTGTGCATTCGAGATCCATAAACAAAGTTGATGAGTGTATTTATTTATTTATTTATTCTAGATATAAAACGCAAACTGGGAGTATTATTAAAAAATAAGCTAGACTAAAAGGAGATAGTAATTGCTCTTTACTATTAGCATAAAAAAGCGTTAAAAAAGTATAAAATATATAATCTAGTATTAGTTAATAGTTCTAAGCAAGGCTAGTATAGGCACTACTAACTAATACCTAAACTTCTTAAAAATTATCTTAGGCATAATAATAACTACTCTGCTTTAAGCTAAGCTTAAAAGGCATAATTTTTATAGTATACTTAACTATAAAAAAGTAGTGCGCGCAGTTACGCATAAGTTAAGGATAGATTTTATATTAGTATCTAAGTACTATAGTCTTCTATCTCTTTATATCTTTATATTACTATTACTATTACTATTATTATAACTATTATTAAATATCTTATAATCTAATAAATATTAAGGTATATTCTCTTCTTAGTAACCTGCTGCTCTTTCTAATACTTAACCTTGCTAGATTACGTTATATTACCTTTAATACTATTAAAGCCTAATAGCTAATATATTATTAAGATTATATATTTAAGCTTATCTAGATACGTTAGCTTACTAGCTATATTTAAAGGCAGCTAGTAGATAGATAGCTATGCTACTACGTTATTAATATTATAAAATTAGTTCTATAAGTTAGTTATTAGCTTTCTTGCTACTAACTACCTTCTTATATAATATAACGTTAGTTATATTATACTATAAGGCAGTAGTAGCGTTATATACCTCTATATTATAGACGTAATTAAGGTATACTAGCTAGAATATGCGCTACTAAGTTACTCTATCTCTAGAAATAATTCTTATATAGATAAGAGAGCAATAAGTAAGCAGGCAGCTATGCTTATAGACTAAATAGCAGAGTGTTATATAGTAACAGATTCTTATAGCTATAAGAAGAATTTCTTTAAGAAGCTTTAGAAGCTAGCGAGCGTTAAATAGATAGCGATAATCCTAAGAGCAACGCATTTAATATAGCTGCTTTTTTATAAAGCACCTGCTGCTATAGGTGCTAAGTAAGGTAGCTTATTAGCAGCGAGCCTATCTATTAGATTGCAGAGTTCTAGAGTATTAGTATTTAATATTTAATGCTAGGACTTATATATAGAAAAGTTACTTAACGAGAGCAGAGGGGGCTGTTGCTGTATTACATTAGTAAGATTAACTAGAGTACAAAATATAGTCACAAAATATAGTTTACAAAATTAGTAGCCGAAGCTAACCTTAATGAGTGTATAACTGAAGGTGCATAGCGAACGACAATTCAGTCGAATAAATCACCGATTTGCTCTAGGTTATCAATAATCTTCGTCTTAATGTCCTTCATACTAAATACAAAGGTAATAACGCTACAAACAGGTATAAAGTCGAGATAATGCCCGACATCTCAACGACAGCCTGATTCATCTTTCTAATGCGCCTGCAGAGAATAACTCCAGGAATATTTGCAGTGTGTACGTGTTTGATAATAACTGGATGAAAGAATTTAGACCATATAACACCACAGCAACGATTAGTCAAATCGGGGGACGTCCATAGTACAAAGCTTGTGAGAGCTAGTGAGTCATGCGCATAAGGAAGAAGCCGATCATTTTACTGATGTTGTATTTGGTGAAGCTACGAACAGTATGTATACATAAGTGGCTGTAAACAACGCTAGTGCTAGATAGGTAGTCGCATCTCAACACATGTGAGGTCCACTACAAGTAGGGAAAGAGAAACTCTAAATTGTGACAAAGCCTCAGCCAAGCCGGAAAGGGCCTCACAACTTGTAGCTCTATCGTATATAAAGTTATTATATTTTCTGAAGTGGCGAGCCACCTGTGAGGTACGTTATAGGGTGTTGTTGGGTGGGGTGATCGCTAAGCTGAGGCGATCATTAACTCGACACGCACGGTATACTGATTGGTAGATCACGAACGACGTGCACGTCAGTCTAGCTGATACGAACTTCAGCCATGTTGTGGTCTTACCCCTCCTAAAACTCTTCAGCACACACCCTTCCAGCCACTATCCACCGCTGAAAAGTCTTTGGGAGCCTCCACAAGAGTTGAGAAACTGCGTCGACTTGGTCTCGATGCGTCTACTTCGCAACAATGATTATGGAGGTTTCAGCCTTACGGACCTCCATGGGAACAACGTTCCGCCTTACGCTATTTTGTCACATACTTGGGGACTTGATGCTGACGAAGTGAGCTTCGAAGACGTCGGAAACTACGCAGATGCGCTGTCAGTCCTAGCGAAGCCCGGCTATATCAAACTGCAATTTTGTGCTCGGCGAGTTGCTCAAGATGGATTGCAATACTTTTGGGTTGACACAGCATGCATCAATAAGCAAAGCGATCGGGAGCTCTCTGAAGCCATCAATTTCATGTACCACTGGTACCAGCGCGCAGCAAGATGTTACGTCTACTTATCCGACGTTGTGGCTAGCGATGGGTGGGAAAAGTTCCGCCAAAGCAGATGGTTCACTCGGGGCTGGACCCTGCAAGAACTGCTAGCTCCGAGGCGAGTCGATTTCTACGATGCGAACGGAAAACATCTTGGCGATAAGCATACGATCGCTGAGCAGATCAGCTATGCAACCAAAATACCACATGGCGCACTAACCGACCAACCTCTACACAATTTCAGCGTGGAGGAGCGACTAACCTGGGCGCAGCATCGCCGAACGAAGCGTGAGGAGGATGGCGCATATTCTCTGCTCGGTATCTTCGATGTCTCAATGCCACTTGTCTATGGAGAGGGTAAAGACAAGGCGTATTATAGGCTCCTGCACGAAATAGAATCGTCCGGCCACTGACAGATGTTTCGAAAGTACAGCCAGTACTTGCCGTCGGAAGATTTGCCTGATGTCGGAAAGGCCTTAGGGACGGAGCTAGCCCCTACGATCAGAATGGCCGACTCTACATTGTCTAGTTCAGATGCCAAGGGGAAGCAGATGGAACAAAATTGGGACGCTGACCGAAAAGAATGGATACAAATGCATTGGAGTTCCGAATATAATAGGCATTACCGAAAACAATATGTCGGAGGTATGTAATTTGTCTAGCTTGATCCCTATAGCAGCTAATATTCAGATAGACAGTTGGGTGTTTTTGGACTGGGTAGTCTAGATATGTTACGATGTAAGTCTCTCTTGATTTGTGGGCAAGCGCGACTTGCGACTTACCTTCAATGAGATGCAACTCTGTTCTGTACTAGCGCTGTCTCCAGCTGAGCGAGTGAGTAAGAAGCGATATAGAGAGGTTCAGGGCAGCGTTAGAGCTTGCATACACCAAAGGGCCACTTGAGGCGCAGCGTATAAAGGCAGAGCAAAGGCTAGGGAATGCCGTTGACCGGACAGTAGTCCTGGCGTTACTGGAGCGTCTCACGGTCCACTCGCACGGCGTCGAGACGGACTTCTGGGACCTTGACAGCTTCCACTACCTTTTCAGCCATCTAACCCTCCGCTATCTTTACATCTCTCGCGTATCTCTGATCGAAGACATCCTAGTGCTTTCAGCACATACCTCCAAAACACCTCTGACATCGACTCGCACTCGACGAGTGCGAGATTAGCCAAGAGGCTTTGCGCGCTATCTTGAATAAACCTGCGAAGCTGAAGCATATACGATAGTCCTTCAGAAAATTCTGTCCTAGGCGCTCGTCGGTTGAGTTATCGCGGATGCTCTCTCAAGGGACGCTGGGCACTAGGGCTGTCTTGCCGCTGAACAACAGCTCGACGGTCAACAACCGCCGGCTCTTCAATTTGAGCTATGCAACGGGCTTTTGCTAGATCCGATGCGGTTGAAGCCTCATGTACTTCATTTTCTTCTATTATGTCTTTTCTACTATTCCAGTAGCTCAGATCATACGGCGATTATAGCCTCGGCAGCGGCTACGTCTCTGTGTTGCGGCACTACCTCGCAAATTGTGAGGAACGGGACTAACGCCGCGAACGCGAAATGGCGGATTGGCGTAAGAATTTGTGACGATTAGATGATCTCCATCGCAGATTAATTACTTCTCGCCACCTAATAACATTAGCGCAGTTGTATGTGAGCACATAAAACCAATGCGACAAGCATGCCGAGTCGCTTGGTATATTTGTCTTCGCCTTTGGTAGACAGCACATTTTTTCACAGGACGCAACCCATCAAATTCCTCGCGACCCGACATCAACTATGCATTTTTCTAGTCTCCTCACAGGACTGTTGACCGTCGCCGCCGTGCAAGGGGCGGCGATAAGCGCAGACAACCAGCTTATCAAGCGTGCAGCTCTGACAGAGGTGCAAGACTTTGGCAGCAACCCGTCGGGGATCAAGATGTTTATCTACGTTCCTCAGAAGCTGCAAGCGAAGCCACCAGTCGTGCTGGTGCTTCATGCATGCGCATGGAACGCGAACAAGTTTTTCGCGACTACAAAATATGGTCAGCTCGCCGATCAGCACGGATATGTCCTCATCTATGGACAAACACCGACAGATGGTGCATGCTGGGACGTTTCCTCTAAGCAATCGTTGACTCACGATGGTGGCAGCGACAGCACGGGCCTGGCGAACATGGTGAGGTATGCATTAAAGAAGTACAGTGGTGATGCCAGTAAAGTGTATGTTACTGGCGAGTCCTCTGGGGCGATGATGACAGTAAGCCTTTCTCTCTTGTCCAGGTCGTTGATGCATCGCACTAAACTGTGGAACAGCAAGTGATGTCGGCTGTCTACCCCGACATCTTCGCAGCAGCATCCGAATTCAGTGGCGAACCGGCAGGTTGCTTCTTCACCGGCACTGTCAGAGGATGGAACAGCCAGTGCGCCGGCGGACAGCTCCACAAAACACCAGCGCAGTGGGCCGAACAGGTTCACGCCATGTATCCAGGCTACAGTGGCCAGTACCCAAGAATGCAGGTCTACCATGGTGATGTCGACAAGACACTGAACATCGCCAGTTTCAACGAGTCGATCAAGGAGTGGTCTGGTATCTTTGGATACTCGGGAAACCCGACTCAGACTCAGAATAACAATCCTGGTGCGAAGCTTACGAAGTACATCTATGGCGAACGGCTCCAGGGCATCTGGGGTCATGGCATCGGCCACGTTGTTCCTACCAATGAAACTGAGGCCTTGAAGTGGTTTGGAATCATTGTAAATGTTGCCTCTCAACTCGCACACGATGTAACTAACATACATTTAGTCCTAGCCATGAGCCCCGAACATTGGCATGAGCGCTTGAAGCGAAGGCTGGGGATACATGTAATCGCGGAGAGCAAGATCAGAGAACCCGTTTCAGCATGGATAAATGAATAAACGTATCGCGAAAAATAACATACTACGTCGTGGCTTTCGCGCAGTGTTTGCTTGGTTGTTTGATTGCAAAACCCTCAGCATTGCGTTGACACGAGGGCTCGCAGCGGACAGTAAGGCGTCGCGTCTGATCAAGCTAAGCTCTCCAGCCTGAACGGGATGGGAAGCTAAGTGCAACCAAGCTTTATATCTCGAAACGCTAGCCTTGTCGATCAGCTTCCTATGCTCTTAGGTTATCGAATAGAAATGACATCGCGAGTACTGTTCTCTTTTAATTCGCCGTCTATCTTAATATGTGATCAACTTCTTAAATTACTAAAGTTTAAATTAAACAAAGGCTAAATTTAAGATCACGCCTAAAAGAAGTAGATTAGTAAATACTATAAAGACATCTAAGAGATAACCTTCTAATATCTTTCAAAAGTCAAATTTTATTTTCTTTAAACTTCCTCTAAGTCTTATGAACGTAGACCTTTTTACTCTATACTAGCTCTCGGGACAGCGAAGGGGCTATAGCTAAATGTACCATGGGGGTCAGCCTTCTTGCGGATGCTCTGTAACTTCTTGAACGTCTCATCGTCGTAGTAGCACTTCCACACCTCTGGCTTCGACAGGTCCCAGTCTCCCCACGATCCCCAGAGGAGACGTCGATCCGTGTCGCTGTAATGCTTCTTCAGGCCCTCATCATTCTTCCTCTGCCACTCCTCAGCCTCGGGTCTGCTGCTCTTCGTATCCTCCGGCAGGTGAGGGCCAGGAACGGTGTAGAAGGCATCCCAGGTACCGCTGATGATGCTGTCGCGGTTGGCGATGGCCGTACCGTTCTTGGCAAGGCCGTTCTTGATGAACATGGAATTCTCGCCGCCATACATCTGTATCTGGGACGAGATCCAGAGACCAGGTTTCCCCTTGGGGTTCTCCTTGCTACCGATGATCTCACTCACGCGGCCTTGAAACCACTCGGACCAGTCAGGGCTCGTAAACTTCTTGGTCGTGTAGGTGCGCTTGATGTACGGAAAGTCAAACTCACGAGCCTTGTCGAGGAAGCCACTTAGTATAGATCTGAGACGCGGGCAATGGCGTTTTGCCTTCAAGATCTTTATTCAAAATGATTGGCTTCTCGGTGTCGTATGGAACTTTCTTGATCTCTTCAAAAAAGGATGGATCGTACGCGGGCTCGCCCTTGATGTTCAGGAATTGAGCCCAGCAAACGATCATGGCGTATTTGCCATCGAGTAATTTTTCCAAATTCTCTGGATGATCCACATGCCCTACAGCCTTTCTGAGCTGATCTTTCGTGCCGGGATACACAGCTACGAGATCTGCCGAGCGACTGGTGACGTTGACAGTGAAGTCGTAGCCGCGCGGAAGGTTCGGATCCTCGGCTTTGCGACGAAGAATGTCGAGCAGGGCTTTGTACGTGTTGTCGCGGTAGACAAAACCAATCCACAGGCCCTTCGAGCCCTCGTAGTCTTTGTCCTGCTGGACCTCGATTTTGTAGTGCGTAACAACTCCAAAGTTGCCAGGACTACCACCGCATATACCGAACGATAAGATGAGGCAGGCCCCCCATATATGAAGTTGCTGATTCCCAGCGGTCAGGATCACGTGACTTACGCCCAGGCCATCTCTCGTGCGACAGATACTCACAACAGTGGGTATTATCCACAACACTACTATTATTCCTACTACCATTTAAACCTACTACACGCTTAGATTTGAGCCTACCCCTTAAGGCTAGCTTCAGCTTAGGTTAGAGCTTATTTTGATATTGTTGTACCTACCAATGAGACTAAGGACTTTAAAGTGGTTTGGAATCACTGCAAGTGCCCCCTGGCAATGTCATGTACGCACGGTTTTTTAGCACGAATGCATCTCGGGCTGGGTCCTGTTTGGTACTTCGCATATCCCGAGCCCCACAATTCGTCGCGTCTAGACCTCCAAGATGGTCTTGGAAGAACATGGGTAAAGTCTTCAGCTGCTTGTATCGAGGCGAGTCAGGTAGCCACATGGTAGACTAAGTCTGAAAATGTATATCACACACTGCATCTACCAATTACATACTATCTGTCCCATCCAAAGAATAGCGGGACGACCGTATCAGGCAAGTCAGTCTTATCCTGCTAGGCTTTATGAATACAGTTGAGATATGTGTCAGTAATAGTCTATGCTCGAAATTATAGACTTGGGGTGCTTTTGTGCGCTTGGAGACGTGGACCATAAGTATACATATATGCTTTAATGCCCAGGACTAGTGCGACCAACGTGCTCTACACTCATCATGCGTATTTTGTACTTCACCACTCTTACGGCGATCGCTGTTGGCGGCAGCGCCAGTCCAACCCCACCATCGCCCCCCAAAAATTGCTACCTCCCCAAGCGACTCATCGGACTTGAGGAACATGTTGTTTCGCCCTCTCTTGAAGCCGAAGTCGTCGCATCTGGTATTGCTAATCGAAGTGCGCCTGGTATACTCGACAAGCTGAAAGATGTAGGTGCTGGTCGTATCACCGCCATGGACACTGGCATGCTGTCGCTTATGGTGCTTTCCCAGCAGTCTGCGTCCGGTCTGGATAACGTCGAAGGCTGTCGCAAAGCAAACGATGATGTCGCGTCTGCCATCGCGGCGTACCCAAAGCGATACGCTGGTTTTGCCAACATCCCCATGGCTCTTCCCGAAGACGCAGCCGCAGAACTTCAACGCGCCGTTGCAAAGCTTGGCTTCAAGGGCGCTATGATCTGGAACCATCTCAAAGACGGCAGTTACTACGACTCAGCGCGCTTTGACCCGGTTTTCGCCATGGCCGAGAAACTTGATGTTCCAATTTACCTCCATCCTGCTGCTCCTACGGCCGAACTAGCTTCGAAATTGTACGCTGGAAACTATCCCGCTACAAGAGCAGGGCGACTGGGCACCAACTCATGGGGCTGGCATGTCGATGTTGGAACACATGTGTTACGGCTGTACGGCGCTGGCCTTTTCGATCGCTTTCCGAAGCTCAAGCTCATCATTGGGCACAATGGAGAAGACCTACCCATGTTCATCGATCGAATCGACTCGACGGGACTGAGGAACGATACGACTTTCGATCGCGTCTGGAACACCAATATCTGGACTACCACGAGTGCTTTCTTTACCGTGCGCGCGTTCCAGCAGCTGAGACAAGTGACTTCCATCGAAAGGATCATGTACTCCGTGGACTATCCCTTCAGCAGCATGAGCGACGGATGGAAATTCATAGAGCAACTAGCCGAGAACAAGGTTTTGAGAAATGATGAGATGGACATGTTTGCATACAAGAATGCAGAAAGGCTCCTGAAGCTTTGATGAATGACAGAACGATAGAAGAGGAACATAGAAAACGCAAAGTGACGCCAAAAAATGTGAAAGCTTTCGGCGAGAACGCATAATCAGCTCCCACTACTTTCACCATTCAATGCCTTCCACTGAAACCCATCGCTCCTAGACCACCTTGATGGCCCTTTGCCATCGTAGTGGCAGTCTAGTAAGAGTGTGTTGAAGCCGTCTCCGGCATAGTAAGTTGGTCGTTGTTTTGGCATGGTCACCCATTCTTGCCGCTCCATGTCGAACCCTGCACCAGCCCACGGGAGCTTCTTCCAAACTTGTTCTGTGGTGATCTTGACTCTCGGTGTTTTGCTTCCATACGGGCGACGACTCCAGTCGTTCTGAGCGATCCATTGCCTCTCTTGTTCATGCGCATCCGGATCTTGTTCCACAGATAGGCCTTCGAGGAAGAATTGTATGCGTGCGCTGCACCCTCGCGTCATGCGGCTTTCGACAAGATCCCATAGCATGCCCAAAGTAACGAATTCCCGACTTTGATCCTGATGGCCCCAGCCGCCACTGCTACCATTGAAGATTCGACGCGCAAACCAAGATCCGGCAATCCCAGATCGATCGTGAGCCCACTCGTGCCACCAGTCGATGCGAGATATGGGCGGTTGAGAGACGAGCATCTTGCGCCACGAAGCTTCTCGCCGAGCAAATGCGCGACGCGTAGGCGCATGCATAGATGTGTTACGTGCCCAGGGCAATGAGGTAAGGTCTTCTGTGCGTGCAAAGCTGGCTCGTGATGGTACATGTTCCGTAGTCGGTCCCGCAACTAGCACTGGTGCAAAGTATGCTAGCATCGGATTGAGCACGCGTTCGACGCCTTCCTTCTCTTTGACGGGTTCTAGGAAGAGGTGCTGTTGGAGTAATGCGGAGCGCTTGATAGCCTCCTTCCAAGTCCGACAGACCATGGAGCAGTTGAGTAGTGCGCTGGTGGAGCATTGGTTCAGAAAGATTTCGACAAGCTCAGTAATGTTGAAGAACGTGTTACAGGCCTCGAAAGATGTGGCACGTGGCTGAGAGCTACGGGACGACATATGAAATATCGGATAAAATACTGTCTTGCTGCGATGCGGTGAAGGCAGCAAAAGATTGTGGGCGAAGGAGCAGAGTTGAAGCGGAAGAAGTAATTGACAGTTTGAGGATCAGAGGGTGTGCCTGCAGTAACTGCTTCTTAATTGCGCGAAACAGTCAAATACGGACAAGGCAAACGTCGCGCTATTGCTTGAGGCGTGCGATGAGGCTGTGCGGGCAACGAGATCATCGAAAGCAGGACTGGTGGAGCTTGGAGGCGCTGAAGCCGCGCACGCTGGTCGCCTGAATCTGGTCCGCGATGGCTGGCTGGTTGCCTCCCCGCTAGGTCGAAGATCGCGCACATGAGGCCACCAGAGCAATACCAGAAATAACACCAGAATACGATTTTATGTACAGAAACGAGATCGGCCAATTAATGTGCTTTTGCTCCGCATGCTGGCTGAAGAACCTAGGGATGCATCGGCCCGAGAGCCAGTTCACGACTTCCGCGCACCTAACAACAGAGCCTCATTCCTTGTCTATCGCCTCGTCCACTTCAACTTCACTTCCCTCGGCTTATTTATCTGCAGCGTCAACACGGGCTGACTATCCTGCAAAAGGCCCAACAGCCTCTCTCTAGCCTGCTTCACAGTCTGTCCTTTCTCAGCCACCGGCTCAACGCTGCACTTCCCAAACAGCGTCATGACGACCGACACGAACTCTACTTGAGACATTTTCTGGCCGGGACAATTGCGCGGGCCGCTGGACCAGGGCATGAAAGTACCTCGAGGCGGCACATACATTGAGTCCTGGCCTTCTGGAAACCAACGCGCGGGCTTGAAGTCGAGGGTGTCTGCTCCCCAGGTTGAGCGCGAGGTATGCAGGGCCATGATGTTGACGTGGACGGCGCATGGGGCTTGGAGAATGAACGAGTCGGATTTGGAACTTGATGGAAAGATTGTCTGGTTTGTTTCGACGGTGCGGATCAACAAGCTTACGGCAGGGTACACGCGCAGGGTTTCGAACATGACGGCCAGACATCGCGTCAACTTTGGAAAGATGGCCGTGTAATCTTCCAGCGATATCTGTTCATGATCCCCAGCCCCAAGCACAACATCGATCTCAGCTTGTATCCAAGCTTGCCATTCCGGGTAGGCTGCCAGGAGGCAGATTGCGTAAGACATTGTGTTTGACGTCGTGTCGAAGCCCGCGGCAGTAAAGATGAAGAGGTTTCCCGCGATCTCTTCTTCCGTGAGATATTGTTTGTTACCGCCAGTCGCAACAGACTTGCCGGATGAGCCCTGGTCATCGTCTTGCTCCCTACCTTGGTCCGAGAGGCGCACGAGCGTTGTCATAATGGTGTTTTGAAATTCCTTGGAATCAGCGGAGGAAATTCTCTTACGCTCTTGGTCGAGCATATCCACTGTGAGGTCCGGTAGCTTCACCATCGCTTGGCCTAGCTTCTTGGAGAGCTGTGGCATGAAAGGCAGTCGTAGGATTCCCGCGGGAATAAAGGCAGCAACAAGGAGTAGGTCGACGACCAACGCAATACCATCGACGTATGTCAAAGCCTTGGTAGCATCGCGATAGGAGGATGCAATGGAAAATGGCGTATGCCTGCCATATGCGACACGGGTCAGAACATTGATGGCAATCGCACGGAGGCCTGGAAGAGAATCCGAGGACTTGTCGGCTGCAGGAGACGTAGACAGTGTCATGGATTGAGATAAGGTCGAGGAAGAGAGTACATGATCAACGAGAGCTGATGCTTGCTGTACACCCTCTTTCCACACGTCTAGGCTGATCCGTTCGTTGAAGGTGGGAGCGATAATGCGGCGCTGCCTCGACCAGGACTCGTCTCTAGACTAGTGTTTTTCAGTGACTTTCTCATTCAAGAACTTGGTTAACCGCGCTTGAAATTCCGAATATCGAAAGGAATTCGAGAGGACAAGCATCGGCCAAAAGTGCCATCTTACCGTCACGAGATTTGGACCCAACACGCCCATGGTCTTTTTAGAGAGCTCTGGGTGATGAAAGTCCTTCCGTCTGGCTAACACTGACTGCGACATGGCTGGATCGGCACAAACGAGACGGTTGTGTCCAGTAGTGACCATGATAAAAGCATCCCCGAACTTTTCATGCGCAGCGCCTTTGTCGTGGAACTCCCAGCCCCAGCACGTCGCGTCGAAAACTGCGAAGATAGAAGCGGGAAGTATGGGTTTCAGTAAAGGCCGTAAAGGCTCGGAGATGAATGTGAATACAACCTGGAAAGAACGTGTAAGCTCAGAATATGTGCAACCATCAAATGGCCAGACCCAAGCGATTCAATGGTATCATATACTTCGAGGAGTATACGAGATGATAGGACTAACGCTGTCGGGATCATACGGGCATATGATAATGGGAAGACCAGTCGCACGAGCTGCATTGTAATTTCGGATGAAGATGCGCAGGTGAGACATAATCCATATTAGCAGAATGGCAACGATGCCGATAAGAAGGAGTCCCATCATCTCTCCGGGCGACCGGTTTCTGTCAAGAAGCGTTGATCGTGAGGCTATGCTGCTTCAGGAGTGATGAAAGGAAAAGCTTAAGTGACCGAGATGCCAGCAGGCACTGCAGAAATATATATTCATACATGATCATGTAGTCTTACGACGGATATTCGGTGTTCAAATGTGCAGATCAAGTTGTTTCCCCTAGGTCGGCGCTCAAGCGCCCATTTTTGCACCGGCTGTCCGTCATCCGGGTGAGCCCATTGTTAAAATCTGCCATTTCTGCACTAGCCTTCCCTGCGCACCTACCCATCCCCACACTTGACTCGTGTAATCGCATGCCAGAAAAATCGTACCATCCGGAAGCCAAGCTACCGGTACACCAAAAGCTGTGCGTTCTTGGCACCACAGCGCTCGTCGCAATTGTAAGCAGCATCAAAGCTGTTTTTCGTCTTCTTTCAATGGATACACCTTCACCGCTTCATTTGCCTTGATGATGGCTTCCCTCGCGCCCTCCCACGTCCGCCTCTTTCCTGTCTCAAAATAGCGGAACGCATGCGCTGTTTCAACTCCATTGTTCATGAGCAACGACATCTTTGGATCATGGATGAAGAATTTCCACCCCTTCCATCTGTAGCCAAGGTTCTCCATGCCCGTGCCGGCAGCATCGTGCAGGAATTGTTGGAACTCCCATGTCTTGACGGCCGAGGCATTGAAACCAAGCGGTTCCGCGCGAAACCGTGACGCGAGCCATGAGTGATGGGCATTAATCCATGCATTCATGGAGTCCCGTGATGGCAGAGGATGCACGCCTCGAAAGATGTTGGAGATGGCCATGGATTGCACATCGTTGAAGGAGAAGCCGTTGTTCTTGCCGTATGCCGAGTGGCAGAGAAGCGCCATGGAGTCGACGTATTGAGGCGGGAAGATATTCATCCATAATCGCACCAGTTCGGGGCCTTGATAGTCTGGCGGGCGAGACTTTTCGGGAAATGGCGCGACTTCGAGGTCTGCACTGTATCCTGTTGCGCAGATCACAGCTTCGACATCGTCCAGGACAGTGCCGTCGTTGAACTCAACCGAACGAGAGCTTAGAAAACGCCTGATACCGTGCATCGACACAATCTTGCCTTCCTTGAGTAATGGTACTATGCTGTTGGAAGCACCAGGCAGCGACAAGGCGATTGAAGGAGCGGGAGTTATCCTCCATGCGGGATCGAGCTTTCCCCAATGGTTACTCATGAACCATGCGAGTCCTTTATCTGTACACCACTGATAAAGTCCTGGAAGGTGGCGCTGAAAGAATGCGACGATCTGTCGGCGCCTCCATGTCACGTTCAGGTCGCCCGGTACGCCTTTGCGCCATGTTGGAAAGATGTATCCGCCCCGGCGATGCGACATGTAGACTTTTGGGGTGACTGTCAAGAGACTGTTTATGATATCGGA
Source organism: Parastagonospora nodorum SN15 (assembly GCF_000146915.1). Taxonomy (NCBI): domain Eukaryota; kingdom Fungi; phylum Ascomycota; class Dothideomycetes; order Pleosporales; family Phaeosphaeriaceae; genus Parastagonospora; species Parastagonospora nodorum. The sequence continues at coordinate 700,768 of NW_001884568.1, read as the reverse complement.
GGCAGTACTTGACATGCCGACGACGACAATGTTCTTGTCCTCTAGTCCGCAGGCGCTGTTCATGTCATGTCAACGGTGCTGATCACTCACTAATGTAATTCACTTACTTCCTGTACTGTTGGGCGTGGATTAGTCATCCTGTGAAAAATTCTTGGCCTTCAAATTGCGGCATCGAAGGCTTGGTCTGGTAGCCATGGCAGAACACTACCTTGTCGAACTCCTCTATGCGCTCTTCTCCACTGATAAGTATTTCGAGTCGCCGTCGCGTGTCATCCTCGTTGCGGACTGTGCGAGTCACTGTGGCGTTGAATGTGATGTCTTGAAGAAGATCAAAGTGTTTTGCATACGATTCGATGTACTCCTGGAACTGGTCTGTTGAGAGGTGACTTGGGTATTCTGTCTTGTTCCAGTACACGCAAGTTAAACTAATGGCGAACACCTACTGTCGGGCATGGAAAAATCTGTCATGCCGCATGTGTGTTTGCTAATCAAGGCTCTTGTAGCTGGCGTGTGTCAGCCGTCACGGGTCGGAGTTCCTTGCGTATTTGTTGACATACTTTTGAGGGCGCTGGTCATCGAAGGATCATCGGTATATGCCCAAAGACCACCAACACGTTCTCTGCGCTCGAAGCCCGTCACGCGAAACCCATCTTCGCGCAACGTCTTCAGTGTGGAAAGACCGCACGTCCCTATCATTGTTAGTTATCGAGAAGAAGTAATGCATCAAAAAGTCGATAACATGCCAGCGCCGATCACTGCAGCCGTCTGCTGTGCCATCTTGGAGGTACTGTGGGGTAAATTGCGAAGCATGCGACAAGGTGGTAATAAATAGCAGAGGCAAGGAAACATTTATGTGCTGTAACGTTACGGAACACTGAACATTGCGTGGACTCGTGATTTCAGGCTGTTTGAAGTTACGCCCTGCACCAGTGCGCAGTGTGCACCATATCATAGCGCTGATGTGAGCATACTGTGCCACTTCAAAACACCATAGACTAAGATAATCTAGTCTATGCTGGCTGAAGATCGTGGCTTCTTAAGAAAGACAGGCGCCAATAATGTGCGAGAAGTGGCGGTTTTAGGCAGCCACACCACGCACTTAAATATTCCCGGTTCACCAACCACTTACATCCGTCTGCAATCGACCTATCATCAACCAGTACCTATCGAATGCTCCCGTGTGTAAAGCGCTCACGTCCGTTCCCAAATCAATCTCAACGCCAAAAATGCTGGACCTCCAAACCCGCCGCAAAATCTGCGAAGACACAATCACGCGCTCCGCCTCAATCGCCTCATCAACACCAGGCGGCTCCCTCTCCTCCCACTTCATCCCTTCTCAACTCCCACCCCTTTCCAAATCGCATGCCAACTATCCAAACCTCACCCTCGCACCCATCACAGTGCACAACTCGGACACATTCGCCCTCGCCCGCACGCTCCCACCTGGCAGCAAAACCGCCGTCCTCAACCTCGCAAGCAACTACGAGCCCGGTGGCGGCTGGCGCTACACGCTGTCCGCGACGCAGGAAGAAGCGCTGTGTTATTCGTCGACGCTGTACGCTACGTTGAAGGCGGAATGGTATCCGTGGGCGAACTTGGGGGTGGAGTCGTGTAAGGGCATTTACTCGCCTGGCGTCGTAGTATTCAAAGATACGTTAGAGAACAACTGCGTTTACTTACCTGAGCCGCATGTACTTGGTGTGATTACCGTTGCGGCGCCGTGCCAGCCCGCACTCACGCCGGATGGACAAGGCTTTGCGAATGAGACAGATCTGAACGATTTAAGGGAGAGGATCTTACTGATTTTGCGCATGGCGGCGGAGAATGGGGCAAGGAGTCTTGTGCTGGGGGCGATGGGGTGTGGGGCTTATGGGTGCCCGCCGGAGTTAGTGGCGAGGGAGATGAAGGGGATGATTGAACAGCAGGAATTTGAGGGGTGGTTCGAGAGGATTGTGTTTGCAGTTTACGCGGCTGGAAGGGTGGGAAAAGGAAATTTAGAGGTGTTCAAGGAGGTTTTTCGGTAGGGTTGGGGAGGAGGGTGGATGGAGAGATTGAGATAGGCGCGGAGTGTGAGGGTTTGGACGTGCTAGTATGCATTGAGATTGAAGGAAAACATTTATACGATTGCAATAGTACTTATCATGCTATAAGAGCGTGGCTAAGGAATATACTACTGCCCCAAATGAGACATGGAGGATGAGATTACTACAAAGTGTATCGAACTCCGCTTGCGACTATTCGGCTGCTGACGCCAAGAACCTTAGATGACCGTTCACCTACTCATAATTTCTAGGTGGCTGAAAGGATTGCTTGGCATTGGCCTAGGATAGGCAAATGGTTGTATCTCAGCGCATCTTTTTCTCCGTGGCTTCATCCGTCGCTGACACAACTGCAACGGACGAGGTTCGTCCGCTCCTGGTGGGGCATGCAGCAATAATCTTGCTGGTGTAATCAACCGCACCACTGTGGTCAAAGCACCGATAAGATCACTAATACCGCATTGAAGGATATAAGAACGACTTGTCGCAAGCTCATCATAACCACACAACTCACCACTTGCCTCTCCCACCATATACTATGTCTGACCTCGTCTTCATCACAGGCGGCTCCGGCCACATCGGCTGCCGCGTAATTATCTCAGCTCTGCAAGCAGGGTATTCTGTCCGCGCTGCCGTCCGCAGCTCGTCAAAAGCCACCTTGATCCTCGCCACGCCATCTATTCAGGCTCTGAACCCCGAATCCAAGCTCACCTTCGTCATTGTCCCCGACCTGCTCGTCGATGGTGCATACGACGACGCCATTAAAGGCGCAGCGTACGCGATACACGTCGCATCGCCATTAGCCACTCCGCTTGAAGAGGGCGAGAATTACCATACGAAGTTGATTCAGCCTGCAGTCAAGGGCACAGTGAACATGCTCGAGGCCGCGAAGAAATATGGAGGCGTGAAACGGGTGGTGATTACTTCATCTGTTGGTGGTATCGCGTTCTGGAAGGATCTTCACGAATGGCCTGCTGAGACAGTTGTTACTGAGAAAACAAGAGCGAAGAACATCCCGGAGCCGTATACGATGGACGTGGAGGCGTACAGTGCTGGCAAGATCGCAGCGCTGAATGAGACGGAGGCGTGGATGAAGCGCGAGAAGGGGAATATTTCATTCGATGTGGTCAACATCTTCCCGTCATTTGTGTTGGGTAGGGACGAATTGGCTACGAGTCCAACAGAAGCGCTGAAAGGCACGAATTTGCTTGTTCTCGGGCCAGTACTTGGAGAAAAGGTAGATCTCCCATTGGTGGGGAGTTCGGTCGATGTAAGAGATGTTGCACTTGCGCATGTCAAGGCTCTAGATCCAAAGGTGCCCGGCAACCAGGGGTATCTGCTGACGGCTGGAGGTCTTGAGGGAAGGCCCCTGGAAGATGTGTTTGAGATTGTTGCGCGAAATTTTCCTGATGCTGTCAAGGCTGGGGTTTTGCCAAACAACGGCAGAATCGCGAGCAAGCCGCGGAAGTTTGATGCGGCGGCTTCTGAGAAAGCGCTGGGCATGAAGTACATTGACTTCGAGGAGCAGGTGAAGGATGTAATCGGGCATTATATTGAGTTGGTTGCGGCGGCGAAGAAAAATTCTGCATGAACCTATAGCGTGGGTAGCTCAAATCGTATAGACCTCGACAGTTCTGCAGCCCAAACCACATGATCAGTCATTCCTACGTGGGCGGTATCAGATACCCTTCTCGTCGAAGTACTCAGCTCTACTAGGTTTCCAGCGCGAAGTCAAAGTTCCTGCTGAGTAAACGGTAAGGCGGCGAACTTGTTCTGCTGTAAGATTCAAGTTGCAGTCCATCCAGGATGACCATGTCAAGCAAGCAGCCGATACATCCAAACTTCGTCAAACCCCAACGATACTCCTCGCCTCGTTCCAGCGTTCTTCAAAACACGCAAGGCGTACAGGATCTGCTGAGCGGAAAGTAGCGGAGTGATTCGGTCAGACGCGTACACGTTCGGAGTTGTGGAGAATCTAGATTGTGTTGTTGGCAAGGAAGGCCTGAACTAAACATCTGCTTCGCGAGTCGGAGACCGGAGGAAAGGCTGTAGATCGACTGATTTTGTGTGCTGCTCTACCGATTCTTTACATTTCGCAGGTCGAAATTGTGAATTTGCTCATACTCAGAAATGAAGTCTTGTTGTCCCAAGCGACTCCAGCAACGCGGATCCGAGCATAACATTATTGAGGGTATAATTCTGTCGAGGTCTTTGAGCAGGCGTAGTCTAATAATGACATCGCATGGAGCTATTGTTATCGAATTCGCAAAGCTTTCTAGGGGCAGACGCACTTAGTCATCCCCAGATGTGTCCATTGGCTGTAGCAGCGAACATAAGCGCCCGCGTCTCCTTTCGTCCAAGTCACTCTCCACATCCCCATCAAACGCGAACGCGTCGAGCGGGAAGGCATCCGGTGACGTTATGGCAGCGCTTCTTGAGACAGAAGCAATAGAAATGATTCCAATCTGGGCAACGGCATGCCGCGTTGGTTGATCGTTGCAGGGCGCCCATGCAGCATATTGTATGCACTGCTTTACAACTGACGGCCAAAATTTGTCGGTGTTGGTGGTGATTGACTTCGGTCAACGATGGAGCTACTCGATGGGTCCAACGTCAGCCACTGCATGGCTCCTGCATGCTTGCTTGGATGCTGTACATCCTGAAGTCCTCGATAGGTCGCTTGCGCAGGCTTCTCGCGTGCGCTGCAGGGATGAAGAAGCAGGGTGAAGGCACAAATTGCGATAGCAGTGCCTGGGGAAGGGTGTTGGGGGCAGAATTAGTGCGCTGCACAATGCGCCCCTCCTCTGACGATGTTTCTGGATGCCCACCAACGGCGGGTAGGCTTCGGAGCAGAAACCAGCGCATAGGTCGGACCCTCAAATGAGGTTGGGGTACGTTGCCTATAAGATTCGAAACAAGGTTCGGCGGGCCAGTGATAGAAAAGGGCAGGCCCAGCGCTTGCGCGGAAGCATTTGTTGGACGTCTTGAATCCTACCTGGTGGAGCTGACACGGCGCCGCAGTATTGCCAGATATTCTGGCCATTTCGCAGCTTCGTCGTCGTGCTTGCCTTGCCGTCTACACTCGCTTGACCGTCTCATTGGCTCATTTTCTGATTATTGGTAGACGCTACACCGACGCTGGTGTGTTGTTTGGAAGGTGTCAATCCGCTGATAGAGAATCCCGGCTCTACCGCTTGCCGACAAGCCCGCTGCCGCTGCCGCTGGGAGCCCCTCCGACACCTGGAGCCGTCTGAAACACGCTCGACCCGCCGCCTTTTCTCGTGGAGCTCACCTACAGCGCCTCGTCCGCCTGCGCTTTGGAGTGCCATCGTCTCCAGGAGTAGTTCCTCACACAGAGCGCCTTTTCCTTGCAGCCTGCAGCCTGCAGCCTCGGTCGCGTCTACCGCCTGCACGTGTGGCCTAACTGCATTTCCATACTCCGTACATCGATACCTGGACTGCATCTGCCTTGCTTGGCCGCCAACAACGTCACCTGCTGCCCGTCTCGACCCCGAGCTCTCTCCAGCAGCCATCGCTCCTTCCAAAAGTGGCCAGCATTCTTCGGCTGACGGCAGCGAACCACGCAGCCGGGACCAAGCTTCGTCGACGTGCAACCTCGCAGCGAGAAACCCCTCATTCTTCCAGCGCCCCACGAACACAGAGCGCTCGGCCGCCGTTGCCTGACTCGTCACATATTCGCTGCACCAACTCTCCCAACGGGAGCCCTTCACCCGCACATCACGACACCAGCGGGCGACAGCTGCTGCACCATCGAGTGGCAGCCAAGGCATCGCACGTGAGAGGCAGAGCAGCAGATGCAAACCACCGCCAACGAGCAAACCTCGAGTCCGCCGCCCAACATGTCCCAAGCAGTGCCCCTCCTTCGCCCACCCGTCCCAGGCGGCCGCTCCCAGGGCGGTGGCCGCACAGCACCGCGTCTGGGCCTCTCCATCCCGGCCTCGCCAAATGCGAGGCCAGTAACCAACGGCACAAATGAAGTCCAGCCGAGCTTATCGCGGCCCATGCCGCCAGCTCTCCGCCTCGCCACGCCCATGGGCTCCAACACCACACCACAAGAAGGCCGACGAGCCCTGCCACCACTGCGAATCGGTACCGGGTCGTCAGCAGGGGGTTCGAGTGATGCGAGCGCTGATTCGAGGTCGGGCAGCATGGGCGAGATGCAGGCAAATGGGTCGGCATCGTCATATCAGGCCACGCTAGGATTCCCAGGTCTGCAGACGGGTACCGATCCCATCTCTGCGATATCACAAGGAGGAAGCGAAGGTGCCCCGTCAATGGAGCGGGAGAACAGCAGCCAGCCACTGCCAGATCTAGACGCCATGGCTGCTGACCTTGGACGGCCGCTGGAAGTCGACGATCTAGACGAGGCCGGATGGAAAGCCGCAAGTGGACGGGGGATGATAGAAGAGCTGGGAAGCCTGGGTGAGGGTGCCGGCGGTGCTGTAACGAAGAGCAGACTCAAGGGCGGGAAGACCACTTTTGCGCTCAAGGTGCGTACAGTCCATCTTTCATAAAGATCGGCAACTAACAACTCCGCAGATCATCACCACGGACCCCAACCCCGAGGTCAAGAAGCAGATCGTACGAGAACTGTCATTCAACAAGAACTGCGCGAGCGAACACATCTGCAAATACTACGGAGCCTTTGTCGACGACAGCACTGGTACCATTAGCATCGCCATGGAGTTCTGCGAGGGCGGCTCACTCGACGCCGTGTACCGCGAAGTCAAGAAACTGGGCGGTCGCACCGGCGAAAAGGTTCTCGGCAAAGTGGCCGAGGGCGTGCTCAATGGTCTCACATATCTACATTCCCACCGCATTATTCACCGAGACATCAAGCCAAGCAACATTCTCCTTTGCCGGAATGGTCAAGTCAAGCTTTGCGATTTCGGTGTGTCTGGAGAGTTTGGAACCAAAGGCGACGCCAACACATTCATTGGCACATCGTACTACATGGCACCCGAGCGCATCACTGGACAGAGCTACACCATCACAAGTGATGTGTGGAGCTTGGGTGTGACTCTACTTGAAGTTGCACAGCATCGATTCCCATTCCCGGCGGACGGCACGGAGATGCAACCCCGTGCTGGTCTCATCGATCTGCTCACATACATTGTTCGACAACCAATCCCGAAACTCAAGGATGAGCCCGAAGCTGGTATCAAGTGGACAGAGAATTTCAAATACTTCATCGAGTGCTGGTATGTATTGCTTTTGACGATAGTGATGAGGCTAGACTAACAGTTCACAGTCTCGAGAAAGAATGCCCGCGGAGAGCGACACCATGGCGTATGCTCGAACACCCTTGGATGGTGGAGATGAAGTCAAAGAAAGTCAACATGGCACATTTCCTCAAGCAGGTGTGGGACTGGCAAGACTAAGAGCAACTTCGCTCTTTGTGCGTTCGATTCGACTCTCTTCAAATTCTCTTGTTGACCTTGACTTTACTATCGATACCTAGGGCTAAGTGCTGGGCATTAGACCGTGGCTGGGGATATTTCGCAAATACCTGGCATTCCTGGGGAAGAGACATGGTGGATTGGTGGGCATACATTGCTGATTACGACATTGGGGTTTTGGATGCTTCCTCTGAACAATGGTCAGTTGGTACAGGCTGGTTGCTACGTCTCGATGAAATTAGCATCACAGGCATTGGCAGGCGTTAGATTCTCTTGGGCTTCACATTGCATGTAGCGATGTATATCCGCACACAATACCTTGCAATATCAAAACACTTAGACATGATGAAGACGTCTCTTCCCGACATGATTGATTATAAGCGCTTGGACTCCTGTGACGTTACGCGTCGCGTGTGAATGAACACCCACTAGCGCCAAAAGTGCAGCGGCTGATTCTCGGAGCATGCCACTTGCCGTCGTTCAGAGTCATCACAAATTATTTGCGCCTCAGCTCAGCAACGCACTCTTTAACACCGCCGCTAGCGAAAGCTCGAAGAAGCTCCCCTTCGCTTGACTCCCCGCGACCATCCTAGAGAAGTATCCTCGACTACCACTGCGACCGCGCACCGCGCACACAACCCCGCCATTTACCCCACCATATAACATTTCGAAGTTCGAGGCCGCTCAGCGCAACCACCACGCAAAATGCCCACTATCGGGGTCGACAAGGCAGCGCTCTTCAAAGAGCTCGGCCGCGAGTACACAACGGAAGAGTTCGACGAGCTATGTTTCGAATTCGGAATCGAACTGGATGAGGACACAAGTCAGAGCACCAAGCCTGAGGATCTGGCACAACCTCCGCAGCTCAAGATCGAGATCCCCGCCAACCGATATGACATGCTGTGCTTCGAGGGCATTGCCATGAACCTGAAGGTCTTCTTGGAACAACAAAAGCTGCCAAAGTGGAGCTTGACGGCGCCAAAGGACGGGGAGCTGCAGGTGCTGGACATCAAGAAGGAGACGGAGCAGATACGGCCGCTGTGCTCGGGTGTCATTCTGAGGAACATCGAGTTTACACAAGAGCGATATGACTCGTTCATTGCGCTACAAGACAAGCTGCACGCGAATTTGGCGCGCAACCGGACGCTGGTGTCGATTGGAACACATGATCTGGACACGATAAAGGGCCCCTTCTCATACGAGGCGCTTGCACCGGAGCAGATTGAGTTCATCCCTCTGAACCAGACCAAGAAGATGAACGGCAAGGAGCTCATGGAGTTTTACGACGTAAGAAAGACAGGACAACCGGGCTTCGATTGTGCCAGGCTAACACGGCGCAGAAAGACAAGCATCTCGGTCGCTTCCTCCACATCATTCGCGATTCGCCAGTCTACCCCGTCATCTACGACTCGAACCGCACCGTCCTCTCGCTCCCGCCCATCATCAACGGCGACCACAGCAAGATCACTCTCAACACCAAGAACGTCCTCATCGAGATCACTGCGCTGGACAAGACAAAGGTCGAGATCGTGAACCACATGCTCGTAGCCATGTTCGCAGGCTATGCAGAGTCAATAGAGGCGCTCAAGATCAACTCTCCGCACAACAACGAGTCAAGAGAAGCGCCCGATCTCTCACCACGCGAGATGCAAGCCGAAGTCGATTACCTCAACCAAGTCACCGGCCTGAGCCTCCAGCCCGAAGAAATCTCAAAACTCCTGTCCAAAATGGGCCACGACGTCAAGCCCTCCACCTCCGACCCCAACATCCTCGACGTCTCCGTGCCCGTAACGCGCGCAGACATCCTCCACCAAGCAGACATCATGGAAGACTACGCTATCGCCTACGGCTTCAATAAGCTGCCTCGCGTATACCCCAACAAAACCGCCGCTGTCTCCGCCCCGCTGCCCATCAACAAGCTCGCTGATATCGTGCGGCTCGAATCCGCCGCCGCAGGCTGGACGGAAGTCATGCCGCTGATCCTGTGCTCGCACGAAGAAAACTTTGAATGGTTGAACCGCGTCGACGACGGCAAGACCGCTGTCAAGCTGGCGAATCCCAAGACAGCAGAGTACCAGCTTGTTCGCACGAGTTTGCTACCCGGCCTGCTGAAGACGATCAACAGCAACAAGCATCACGCCGTGCCGATGAAAATCTTCGAGGTGAGTGACGTGGGATTCATTGATTTGGAGCAGGAGCGTAAGAGCCGGAACGAGAGACATTTCGCGGCCGCGATTATGGGCAAGACGAGTGGGTTCGAACAGGTTCATGGGCTGTTGGATAGGGTTATGTTGATGCTAAGGAGCGCGTTCATTACGCGCGAGGATGGCATGAAGAATGATAAGCTTGAGGGGTATTGGATTGAGGAGGTCGATGGTAAGTCGAACTCTGCATACGACGAGATAAATGCTAACATGATGGCAGATCCGACCTTCTTGCCCGGTCACGCGGCCGCCATCAAACTCAACCTCGGCGGCAAGAACCACACGATTGGTGTTTTTGGCATTCTGCATCCGAGTGTGTTGGGCAAGTTTGAGTTGCCGTAAGTTCATTCCTCCGTACACGAAAGTATATCACTAACTGTTATCAGATACCCGGTCAGCACGGTCGAAATCAACCTCGAGGTCTTCTTGTAGAGTAAGTGGACACGCAGAGGTTCAGCAACAGGGAAGTGATGAAGGAACACGCGTAAAGCGTACGGCATAGATGAATGAATGATGTATACATGCCAGCGAGATCTCTTTAACATGAATCGACCGACATACTGCAAGTGACTTTGTTAGATGATAGGAAACGATCGACTAGTGACATACACTTTTCCAGTGTGATAATTCCTCCGACCAATGTGATATACTAAAGTAGACGTACAATTACTTGCCTGCTAGCTATCATCTTTGCATTAGTTCTTCTCTACTACGCTTTCGTTAAGTTAATGCTGCATATTATGCATAGATTTCAGCCCATGCCGAAAAAAGTTAGCCAATTTCAAAGGGCTCAGCCTCACCTGCACCAGGCGACGACATTCAGTCTGAACCATCTCTGCCAAAACTCAAAAGCATGCCCGAACTACTGCAGGATCCCGCATCTCACGATTCCAGCGACCCGTCACATCGATATGCTATCCACAATTCCCTTGGATCCTCGTTCTTCCAACTGACCCTCTCTTCCGCCAACAAAGCTGAGATCTTCGCAGAAGCCCTATCTGAACTCGACAACAATCACAGCCAAACCTCTAGTATTGTCAAGAGTCTGCAAAAATGGAATCCCGAAGCCGCATCTCGATTTGGTCTACGCTCCACCCCGACGGTTTTGTCCACACCCTTCCGCCTCATCTACCCGAACTGCGACCTCCATTCCTTCAGAGAAACTGGGCTGTACGCAAGGCAATTTCTTACTATATCTTACTGTTGGCGCTCTCCAGAATTTCTACCAGATGGCTACGAACACCACGATATCTGGCCTATCAAGAAATCCATGGTGGACGCTGTTTTAGCGGAGAAGAATCACCCAAGAGTAGGCATTTGGATAGATCAAAAATGCATCGACCAGTCTTCGGCCTTGGACAAGCAACTCTCTATTGCGGCCATGGATATCATCTACCGCTCGTGCATGCGACTTGTTGTCTTGTTAGAGGATGTGCTTCTTACTAAGCAGGAGGTTCAGCTCGTGCAAAAATACGACATCTCCCACCGCCCCTACAACGACGGCTGGAAGTTTGAGTCCCACGAGATTGAAACTTTCGCGAGTTTCTACGAGAAAGTAAACGCAGCGCGCTGGTGGAGCCGGGCGTGGTGTTTTCACGAAATGTGCATGCATCGACCGTGGTTTGAGAGGCGCCAGACGGATCACCGATTCAATGCGACCTTCATCCTATGTGGGCCCGAAGATACCACTGTGAAGATGAAGTGGACGAATCTGATACTGCTCATGAGCCGCGCAATACACGTACTGCCGAATGCACAGATCTGGTGGAAGGGACAGGCGACAATTTCCGGTATAATCAAGCCTGAAGATCAAGAGAAGGGGTGGAGCGGCAGTATCATGGCGCGCTATAATGCAATCAGCGCAAAGGGCTGTAGCTTCTTGCAGGATCGCCTTAGTATTCTGATCAACCTGTGTGGGTTGGGTCTGGCGTACAAAGGGCCGCCGTTGGACACTGAGGAGGAGCTTTTGTACTTGAGCAGTCTTCTCGCTTTGGCCGCCGGAGATGTACATCCCTTGAGTATGATGACCAGTCAATCTATGATGCTAAAGGGGAAGCCAACGTGGATATCGAAACACGAGGTGAATGACACGACGCTTCCTGGTTACAAAATCGGGACCATGGAAGGTATACACCGAGTGGAAGAGGGCGAAATTGAGCTGGACATGCTTTTCCTCGACGCACCATGGAGATCAATAAAAGAAAAGGACCTCCGGCCTACATACGACATCTTCCCGGACATTATAACAACCACACTCCCCGCTAAGAAAAGACCGGAAGCCGAAGGTCGAGTTGCGTCTAATCATGAGGACTCAGACGCTGAATACGACCTATCCCGTCGCCGGTTCCTGGCGGGCTGCATATTGAGTGGAGTCTTGTTTACCGGCAGATTATGGGAGCAGATAAAACGCGACGTCGTTGGCCCGAATTACAACGCGGGAAATCACAAAGACTTCTCATTCAATCCTGCATTTCGCAACGCAGCAAAGGCCTTCTTAGCGCACTTGGTTCCCGTCTCGACGCTCTTGGGTATAGCGCAGCCTTCACCTTCTACTCTGGACGACGCTGCACTTTTCCTGACGTGGCTCACCGACCCGAGATCAATGTACTACATTGGGCATCGGACTTTCCGTGTTCCGTGCACTATGCGTTGGGACTCGGCATTCATTACGTCGCTGACTGTCAACGAGTATTTTCTTGATGGGCCGGATAGGGAGATACAGGTGGCTGTGCCGACGCATCTACTCAAGGCGTCGTGTATACCACTGCGAGTGTGGATTCTTCGGCCTGCAAAAGGTAATCAGGTGAAAGAGAAGTGGCGAATCGTCGGCAAGGGTTTGTTGCTTGGGGAGCCGGATTTGCTCACGGAAGCGAAAGAGAGTGTAGGGAAGCCTGGGGCGAAGGTCATGTTACGAGAGAGGATAGTCGTAGGTGGGTAAAGAGATTAATGTGTTCTTGACTCACAGTAGATTGAAGTTTCGCACTTTATGTATCTTGTCCGAGACACCGACACTGGCCTGTAGTGTACATGCGAGGAACTGATAGACACCGTGTTTAGCCATGCCGCTAACAGATCCTCACTTGCACCGGAACTCGCTTACTCGATGTGACCTTAATTGAAAATGAGGCAGAACACCCGGTGAGATCAACACTTGCTACTAGCCTCAAGTTATTGCAAGAAGAGGGGGTTGGTTTAGATCCCTGTTATTCATTGGACAACCCAGCCATGTCGCACTTGTCGCTGCCACCACTCTTATGGCTCTTAGTTGACGCCAGCGCTCAATTCAGCGTATTTAGATGTGATGGAACAGGACAGGGATGTGCCGTTTGAGAATCACGCGAGGTTGTATGCGGTCTACTTGACGCTGTATAAGAGTGCGTGTCATGGAAGTTTTAGGCAAGAGTGGGTTATGTGTGTGTTCACGTGTCGAATGAAGTGTATGTACTCTCAAAAACATCAATTGCTGCTTTATATAGGAAAATCGTAGATCGCCATCAAGTGATACCACGTGAAACACCTGAAGGTGCTAAGCCATTCAACAGCGACAATTTTATGGCAAACGCCATTCCTGGTATCTTTCGCACCACAGTCTCAATTTACGCTCACCTTCTCCGTGTGACTGCCCGCTTAGCAGCCCTTGGGCAACTTTGTATCACGAGTCTTGCGCCAGTGAGCACGCTCGCGCAATGTGAACTTGCGCTTATCGACCGCGAGCTTGACCTTCTCCAGAACCGACTTCTCGTCCACCGTAGCCTCCTCCTTCTTCTTAGCCCAGTACTTCTTGTCCTCCTCTGCCTTGTCCTTCTTGTGCTGCTCGCGCTCCTTTGCCCGCTTCGCCTGCTCCTGCTCGCGCTCCTCACGGCCTTGCTCCCACTGCTCACGCTGCTGCGCGCGCGCGATAGCCGATGCTTTGGCGCGCTCGTGATATTCTCGAGTCTTATTGGCGCGCTGGATACGGTCCTGCTCTTCCTGCTCGCGCTTCTGGCTCCTGCTGACGTAGTCGGCGTGGCGAGTGTGGGCCATCTGGATCTGCTCGTTGAGGATGTGGTTGTATGAAAGGTACGCGGTGAAGTCTTCGACGTCGGGAATCTGGTTCTCCCGCATCTTCTTGGCCAGGTTGTTGGAGGCGAGAATGTACAGCATGCGAGGGTGCTCGCGGGCAAAGTAGGTTACCGCATCGATATCATCGTATGAGGGCAGATCGTTGTGAAGAACGGCCTCGCACTTGCGGTAGATGTGGGCGGTGTACTGTTCCATGCCGAGAAGAGCCGCGGCCGCAGTGATGCTGAGCATGTCGTAGATTTCCATCTCGTGGTGTCTCATACGCAAATCGTTATGGCGCCATGACACCATCTTGTTTATGTAGGCAATGAGAAGGACGACGCCGCGTGCATCTATATCGTGGGGTAGCTTGATGAGACCATGGATGAGCAACTCTGGTTTGGTAGACGTGGCCAGGAAAAGGGCACCGGGCAGATCGACGAGTGCAATGTTGCCTTTGCAGATGAGAACGCGCTCGCCTTTTTCAAAAGCCTTACGGTCTTTTAAGTGGCACAGGCGGAGATCTACACGATCAGATGGCATGGCAGGAGGGAAAATGGTGCAGATGCCAGGAACGTAAACGTTGGGATACGCCGTAGCAAAAGGGAGGTTAGTCTCTTTGGAAACGTACATGTCGAAATGCGCAGGTGTAGAATCCGGTGTCAGGATTTTAGCAGTGAATGGCTGAGCATGAGGGTTTAACGGGCCATCGTCCGAACCCGAGGCAGACTGGCTGGACTCGAAAGGCTGGGCAAGTGGACTCAACCCGTTCTGGCTCGTCATTCTGGAGCTTGTCTTGTGTTGAATTCTGTCTCTAGCAGAATCTCTCTGAGTTGCGCAGATTGAGAGTCGTTCGGGTGTTGACAATCTCGGCGTAGTTGAGGGCAGGGGTGTGTGCTTGCGTGAAGTGGGGTGTAATGTCAATGGAGCAATTTTGTACGCGTGGAAAGATATTTGTACAACGAGGGCGCAAGGCAAACTGTAGCTCCGCGCACGGATCAACTTTTCAAGCCTACTGTGAATGTCAACTGGGCGAATAGGGAAACGTTGTGCGCAAACAAAGGAAGACCCAATTGGCGAATACTTGTATGAGGGTATCAGATCATTTCACATTTTCTGAAACGTCATTGTCAGGAAACTTTAAATACTAGCATTGTCGAGAACTTCCAAACGCTGGGTATATACGGCTCTCCTTAATATTCTCACTTATGAAAATCCCTCTCTAGCCTCTCCACTCCTCGCAACCACGTTCAACATTAAACACACCAACCATACATCCACATTACATACCACAATACAAGTATCTCAATCAACCAGGCTCAAACACCGCCAGTGGACACCGCGCCCCAGGCACTCGAGCTCAGCCGTGCATTCGTGACCAGAAGTCTTCCAAGCGCATTCAAGCCAAGGGTACTGCCATCCCGAAAGTGAAGGACATCGACATCCATGCTTGGGCTAAGCAGTTCCGTTCTGCTCTTCCGAAGGGCGAGTTGGTATCCATCTACATCGGTGATGCCATCGCTGCTCACATTCACAAGCCTCTGTTAAAGGTGACTTCTACCAAGTTCGACAACTTGTACCAGAATGGTGCTTTCAAGCTCCCTGCTGGTACGGACGAGCGAGTCCTCGATCGCCTGATCGGATATCTTGGCTACGTCTGCGGCACCTCCAAGAAGCCGCAGCCAATGTCTACCAACATGCTGATGTTCGATGTGCTGAGCATCTCCACTGCCGGTAGCTTACTGGGCATGGACAAGTACACCAGCCATGTTTACAAGAAGTCCGAGGCGATTCCTCGTATTGATCCTCCTCTTTACGAACACATCAACGCCATCATTTCAGTTCACGAAGAGCACGCCCGTCTCCATAGAATTGTTGTCCAGAATCTTGCTTTTCGTGTGCGGGGGGCGACTACTCCCGACCCTGAGGACTTTCAGAAGTACTTGTTGGACCACTCTGAGCTCGCTGTTGCGATTGACGCAACCAACGATCCGATGCGGAACATCGCAGGGCTTCTCGAGACAAGTTACAGGTGGTGCGCAAGGAAATATGTCAGCGCAACATTGCTCTTTGGGCTGATAAGAACGCTAAACTTCAAGCTCTTGCGCAGTCTTGCGCTGGGAAATCATGTGGCCCAGTCGAAAAGCGCAAGAATTTCTCTGCTGACGAGCGTGCCCATTGGATCAGCGTCCATAGGAAGCAGCCTCCTCAGGGCTGTTAAGCAGTGAATCAGCGGTGCTCCGCCTGTTTGCTTTCGCTATGTATTAGCAGTGTATATGTTATATTATAAGAAGGTATATAATTTTTTTAACTGGGAAGCATACCATAATTCGAACTTCTGTCCTTTATAAATGTAGCTCTTCTTCGCACTCCTATTTGCCTGATCCGTGTGAACTAGTTTCACATTCACTGTAGAACAAAACTTGCTTGTCTCAATTTGTTTGCCATCGTGAACTGTGCCTCATGGCTAAGCAAATTCGCCTTTGCTGTAAAATCTCCGAACCCGTTGTGTCCATTCATGAAAATTTAGTTCTCGCTTTCCCTGGGGTCCTACATTTAGACGACAAGACCAAATCACCCGTGGACGCCGATTCGCAAGCCTTGTGAGGTGAATGTTCAAAGATTCCCAATTTGTACGCATTAGCACAGATTGTATATGGCGTAGCTCAGAACAAATCACATAGCATGTTGCTTCGCGTCCATCTGCTTGTCATAACACAATTCACAACATGTACCGGAACAGAGCACCAGGACCGTTCGCAACCCCTTCCAGACCAACTGCTTGGTCGGACTTTCTGTTCAATCTCTGAAGCCACCACCGTAAAATCAACGAAGCGACAGCGCAACAAAGAAGTGCAACTGTCAGCACAATACATCCCATGCGATAGAGACTAGATTCCTGGTCAGCATATGGTTTTTCGCGAGACTTATTTACTTACGGTGCGCTCCAAGCAGGATAAAGATAAGCGGTGGCAATATTTGTCGCGTTCGATACAGCTGTCGCCAGGGCGAGTGTGACCGCTCTTTTCGCTTTGGGTCGTGCAATGGTTGCTGAAACCCAAGGTAGGATCAACTGAAATGCGGAAAATGATCCCATAGCCTGCAAAAACATGGCAAAGTAGCGTGGACCAGTCTTATACGTCGTCATCGAAATGATCTGCCCAACGGCGGAGATCGCACAGGCCATGACGATATGGAAACAATGCTCTCCCGAGCGTCCCGAGTGCCACGAGTTCAGGACCGAGAACAAGAAAGCCAGGAAGTAGGGAGGAGCGGTGAGTAGAAGCGTTTCGACGCGAGGAAAGCCAAGCGTGTTGACAATGGAAGGGAAGAAGTAGGTAAAGCTCATTGATACAACGGCGCATGTCTGAATGAAGACAAGGAGTGGCTGTCAGGTTGTCAATAATAGTCACTGCGAAACTGAACACTAAGGAGTACTGACTACTTTCGGGTCAGAGAAGGCTTGCTTTAGTCCAACGAATACAGACTCTTTGACCTCGTCGGCGACTCCATCGTTCTCGCGGTTGAGACGCCACTGCGCCATTGCGGTCTCTTCGGACGACAGGAATGAAGTATTAGATGGATAATTTGGAAGAAGAAGATACCCTGCGAAGGCCATGATAATCGTAAGCGCCCCTTCAATAATGAATATCCATCGCCAGCTGTAAATGAAATGGTTAGTCTATTGTTACCAGAGACTCGAAATATTGAAGAAAGGAGACTCACGAAGGATAACCGCCAAGACCTTCCATTCCTTCTACGATACCTGCAGCAATCAGTCCACCAAATGCCGAGGACAGCGTATAACCGCTATAAAATGTTGCTATGCGGCTTGGTAGTTCTTTACGAGTGTACCAGCAGGAAAGAAAGAAGATGCCTGGCTTGATATTAGTCGGTTACAAAGCCAACCAGGTGCATAGCCAGATAGAGACTCACATCCGGGGAAATATGGTGCCTGATTCCCGGCAAGAACCTATTAGCGATCGTTATAAAAGCTTTAGTAGAGTAGCAACTTACCTCTGTCACACCAACCAAGAACCTCAAGGCGACCAGCCCAGCATGATTCTGCACAAATCCTGTGGCTCCTGAAACAATGCCCCATACGATCACAACAGTCGGCAGGTATAGGCGAGGCTTGAAAATGGAGAGAAGCATGTTTGATGGGATCATCATGGAGATATACCCGGCCCACAGCACCATGACAGCTGTTTGATACTGTATATCATCGATGCCGAGCGATGCTTCCAGGCCGCCGAGGCGCGCATTGGCAATAGCGTTTCGGTCGAGTACATTAAGCAAGAACAGGATGATCAGAACGGGAAGTGCACAAAAATCGATCTTGCGAACTAGCTTCTTCTCGAGTGCGATAAGTTGCTCTGGCGTGAGGTGGCGCAGGATTTCGGGTACGGCATTGTGCGCTTCGGCTGTGGCTTCTAGATGTTCGAAAGCGACTTCCTTCTCTTTCTCGACAGACGTTCTTTCGACCTCCATAATTGCGGATTGAGGATTGTTCCCTTCGAAAAGCGACCAAAGCTGTGAGGGCGTTGCAAGAGACTCCAATTAACACTGTGCGTCTACCCCACAAACCTGGAGGAACCTACGTCCTTATACTCCACTATACATACTCTGTACACACTAGGTCATGATGAGTATGCGTTGGCTTGACTACCTAGGTAGGTATGGACACTGTAACCCCGCAAATGAATACTGATTCATCCGGATAAGGTAACCCGATGTATGGTCACACAGGTATTATCGCCCCACTGTCGGGGACTTGGTCGAATAAGAAGAGACGAACTGTAACCGACACCGGACGTTCTTCAGTTGCCGATGGGCGCCGTTCCCAAGCTGCATATACCTGCATAACACTTGCAAACAAATGCGCTGCGTAGTTCGCCAGCAAACATTGTCAATGATTATGTGTGCGCTTAAAGGAGCTCAATTTGGAGTGAACATTCTGTCGGGAAGTCTTATACACGACATTCAATCCCACGGCAAGGCGTCAGGGCCACAATACTACGTCCTTTGACGTCTGATATCCTGACTACTTCCATTCGGCATCCATGCCCACTCGTATGCGATCTTTAGCAATTCGGTTAAAGCCCGCATCTCGTGCAACCCCTGACTCTAGTGCTGCCATATTATCGGAGTCTACCGGCCACTAGTCCTAGATCTTACTCAGTTAGGCTCCTAATTCATACCGAGAAACAGAAGCTTGTCAAGTCCTGCGACCCTGGCTGGTAAATCCATAATATCTTGTACCGAAACTCTACCACAGCGGTCCTACTTGGCCAGGCGATTTATATCGGACTGAGTAGCAGCAGATGCCACGTTCTATACTAGATTATGCGGCGAGCACAGCAGATGTCTCCACTGCTCATCCTCGATCAGAATCATACACTCGGTTCCGTTCAGCGGTTCGTACATCATGCCAGATGATGAAAGAACTTGCAGCAGCTGTGTACTTATCAGGTCGTAGGGCCAAGGCCTGAAATCTGATAGAACTGCATTGTGTGCACTCCATATCAAAATATTCGCACATCATCTTCTCGACACTGTAGGTCGTCTCCAACGTTGGTACTCGGCCTCGGCAATGGGCTTCGGAAATGGGCAGCGTAATTACGGTGATTTGTACGGATGGACTCAATGCGTAGACGACTCTCGCGCAAAGTAGGCGAGCGCGCATTGCGTCGAAGTTCGCCTGTATACCCAGATGAAAGGCCGGCGCAGCACCGAAGGACACCTGGGCACCAGCAAGACGAGGCCATGGAAGACCTAAGCAACTCCCGAATTTTTGGTAACCACAAGGCGAGACTGTACAACAGTCTGTCTTGACGAGTTGTACTCAGTTCAAAGACTGAGGATTCGAGGGGATTGGCGGCTCAATGTCGGTCAGGATGAGTGCATGTGCGCTTTGCGCATATCAGAGCAGCTTCTGTGCTGTAGGCTGAGCACAAAAACCAGCGGCACTGGTGATGAGGATGCGTATACTACTGTATGTCAGGAGGATACAATGTTACGAACGCGCGCGATGCCACGCCTTGCACTCGAAATTACTGAGCCATGCTCAAGTACGATGCGCAACCCCGGATGACCTTATACGGACGGACGCGCAATAGTGGAGCTTTGCTTTCGTGCGAATCATGACAGATTTGCGCAAGTATGAGTTGTCTGGATGCTGAGAGTGTTGGCATCGATCCTTTGCTGGTGGCTGGGCATTGTGTGCAAGCGACCGGACTTCTCGCCGACGCCCTCCGGCAAAAGGCTCGGTAGAAAGAGGAGCGAAGCGCTTGCACCAGCCAAACGACAGCCATTACCCATGTGAAGAATGATAGTGTATATGTCATCGTTGATTCGACACAATCGAGCCATATCTGAGAAACCTCGAGCGCCATGGCAAAGTTGAGTGTGGCCGTAGACGAAATCAAGAAGCATGCACAAGAAAGTGATTGTTGGATCGTCGTGAACGAAGTCGTGTGGGATATCACCGATTTCATACCCAGGCATCCTGGCGGTAATGAAAGTGAGCTAGAATTGACCTGTAGATTGATGCCATACTGACAACAACTATAGTAATTACCAAACACGCTGGCCTCGATGCTTCATCATCGTATAATTCCGTCCACTCACCAGACCTCATCTCGAAAACACTTGGACCAAGCAAGCGCAAGGGAACGGTCGACTTGGCAACCAATGTTGATGTACTCAAACCGCCACCAACGGAATCCGCACAGCCAGTATTGAAAATTGGAGCTAAGCCACCGTTATCAACGCTCATCAATAGCTATGACTTCGAAGCTGTCGCCGAGAAGACGTTGACCAAGAAAGCATGGGCGTTCTACTCTTCCGCCGCGACGAATCTGGTGACAAGAGATGCGAACAAAAGCATGTTTGACCGAATTTGGTTTCGTCCAAGATTGTTGAGAAACATCAGACACATTAACACTTCTACATCGATACTAGGCGAGAGTGTAAAGTTGCCGTTCTTTGTTAGTCCTGCAGCGATGGCAAAATTGGCGCACCCGGATGGAGAATTGGCGCTGGCACGAGGAGCCGAGAAGTTCGGAATCGCACAATGCGTAAGTAGGAGATGCGCCAATTTGAGCTTCTCTATAGAGAACACGATGCTAAAACTCTTAGATTTCCACCAATGCATCATACACAATGGCCGAGATCACGTCGAGTGTTTCACCAGGATCATTACCGTTTTTCTTCCAGCTTTACGTCAACAAACACAGATCTGCGTCAGAAAAGCTGCTCAAGGATGCGGAGAAGAATGGTATCAAAGGCGTGTGGTTCACCATTGACGGCCCGGTACAAGGGAAACGAGGTAAGCTTCACATTACCGAATCGCACAATACAGCTACTAAGCTCCCTACAGAAGGCGATGAACGTGTCAAGGTCGAGTCAGCAACATATGCCAAAGCAGCAATCAGCGGTGCGGCTGCAACGAATGACAGTAAAGGTGGAGGTTTAGGCCGGACCATGGGTACTTACATTGATGACACATTCAGCTGGGAAGATATCAAGTGGCTCCGCAAGTCTACTCAATTACCTATCGTGGCGAAGGGGGTACAGACCGCCGAAGATGCGGTGCTCGCTATGAAGTATGGTTTGGACGGCATCGTCATAACGAACCATGGAGGTCGTAATCTCGATACGTATGAGAGCCTTTTTCGCCCAGATCAAGCAACGTACTGATACCAACTAGGTCTCCTCCATCACTGCTTACTCTTCTCGAGATCCGGAAACATCATCCTGAGGTGTTCCGACACCTAGAAGTCTATATTGACTGCGGCATTCGGCGCGGTACGGACATTGTCAAAGCTCTGTGCCTGGGCGCAAAGGCAGTGGGAATGGGGCGACCATTTCTCTACTCGTTGACGTATGGTCAAGAAGGCGTCGAACACTTCATCGACAGTGAGCAAACAATTCACATTTACATTCTGATCTGCGCTAACTTCTTGTAGTCATGAAGGATGAGCTTGAGACAACGATGCGCCTCCTGGGCATCACAGACCTGTCACAATGCCATCCCAGGTATCTCAATATTGGTGACGTGGAGCACTTGATACCTAAATCTCTTGAGTCACCACTGCCAGAGATTCCGCAATCAACGCCCCGTTCGAAATTGTGACACTTTAATCTACATGTAGTTTATTCATTTCCAAATCTACTTGGCTTTATATGAGTGACGGCTTCCATGACAGCCTTTTGACGTCCGCTAAAAAGTGATAGTAGTGAGAAGCAATGTTCAAAATGAACCCGCATCTGCCGCTCACACATCCTTAAACTTCGTGTCCAGCGGTCCCTCATGTGGAGGGATTGGCTTTGGTCCTTCCACATAATCAAAGTGGCCAAAGTTATTCATGAATATGTTGTCTTCTGGTCCCCGCATTGCTGCGTTGGTATGACTCAGGAAGGAATGTGGAAAGCCCATCTCGAATCCATACGCATCATCAATTTCATGGATTTCTTCGGCGGTAAGGCGCAGACCCAGAGCCTTGATGTTCGACTGCAAGTGTGCGATTTTGCGTCCGCCAACAATGGGAAAGACATAGGGCGACTTGTGCATGACATAGGCAAGCGCAACGGAAGTGATGGGCGTGTCTGGCGACTTGGATATCGCGATCTTCTCGAGCACATCGGACACTTTGGCCTCGTTTCCAATAATGGATATCTTCATTTTCCGGCCGCCGCTCTCATTCGCTTCTCTCTGCGATTTCGTTTTGAACCCACCGCCACCAATCGCGCCCCAGGGTGCGAGAGCCATACCCTCGTCGAGCGCCATCGGTATGATTTCGCGTTCGAAAGAGCGATCGGCGGCAGACCAGCGACCCTGGTAGACTGAGAATTGTCGCAAACCGTGTTGTCGGGCGTAGCAATTTGCCTTGACTACGATCCACGCTGGGGTGTCGCTCACGCCGAGATATATGACTTTGCGGGACGTACATAGGTCATTGAGAGTGTGCATAAGCTCAGGAATCGATGTCGTCGAATCCCACATGTGGAGATAGTACTTTTCCTTGTTGTTAGTCGTGACAGCGACTCATCGGCGCTCAACTCACGATGTCGACGTAACTCGTCTTCAGGTGCTTCAGCGATCGGTCGAGTGATGTGTGAATATTCTTTGCACTATTACCAGCAAAGTTGGACTTGATAGCGGATGTTCCTTGCTTCTCGCGTTCGGTGATTTGCATGCCGGTGAACTTCGTCGCCACGACCATCTCGTCTCGCACGCCTCTTGCTTCCATCCACTCTCCAATCCATTCTTCGCTTTCTCCAAACTGGTAGTTCACGGCTGTGTCAATCCAGTTGCCGCCTTGCTCGTAGAAGCAGTCAAGGATCTCAAAAGCAGTTTCTTTTGAACACTCACCCAAAGACTCCTTCCATGCTGTCCCAAAATTCATCGCACCGAGCGCGAGAGGCGAAACACGAACTGCGGCGGACGGACTGAGCAAACGGTGTCGGCCCAACAAGGAGACGGGTTTGGTATTCACGATGAACGACATTTTGCTTGCAACAATGGAAGTGGAGAAATTAGAGGCAGTCAAGGGGGGAAAGCTCCGTTTTATAAGTGAGACCTCAATTGCTAATACCAGTGCAGACGGGAATTGTCCGTAGTCGCTATTGGTTGATTGCCTGTACAGTGCTGCAGTAATGAGCGCGACTTCTTTGAGCAAGGAGTGCGTTTGTGGATGGGCCCAATTAGTGTAAAGTGAGCGCATGCCAATGTCGTTACTTCCGTTAAAGCCGAGTCAGCAGGTTCGGAGTGTCTAGAGCAACTCCTATACGGCGGACATGTCATACTAAAACCGGTTTCATTGAGTAAGCACGAGGTGCTTTGAAGAAGCAGGTCTGTGGGACTATCCAGCTAGGAGAGGTGGAAATGTTGAGCTAGGCGGTGTCATGCCGAGCTATGGTGGTTAGCAGGCTACAATAACTGACATCGCAGCAATCGAGAGCATGCGATGTTCGTGGGACGGCATGCTTTCGAAACATGATGTTCGTTATGGTGTAGACGTCGAAACAAGAGTAAAAGGGTCCGACATCTTCATGTTCTGGCGAGCACGCTAAGCTACATTTAAAGGAACTGTGCTAGCGACGCCTGACATCATGTGCTCTATAGATCCTTGCTGTCATCATCGTTCATCACTACCATCATCGAGATGTGTACCTTGCATATCCGGATCATCGAGAAAATAACGATGACCATAGTATCCACCTCATCGAATTGTGATAAAATCCCATCTTCCACAATACTCAAACCATAGCAACACGCACAACTCCCGCATTGACACATTGACACATTGAGAAAAACTCGTGCATCTTAACATTTCTCTACACACTTGAGATCTCTCGCAATCAATTATCTTTTCAAAATGTCCTTCCTACTTTGCTCCACACGGGCATTCACGCCGCTCATATCCCGTGCATTCTCCACATCCCGCATCATGTCCGTCAGAATCGACTCCGCCTTCCTCAGCCAGATCACAGCCGCGGAAAAGTCTATTACAAATCAAGATGAGCCCGTAAAAGGCGGCCCAACCGCCGCCGCTCAATCACACGTCGGCCAGGAACTCACTTCCCAGATCTTGCACGACATCACCATGGGCGAGCGCAAGATCACCGGCAGCGATGGCCCAGTCCAGGGCGGGCCGACAAGTGTTGCGCAAAAAATCCTCACTGGCTCAGGCACCACATCTGGAGGTGCGAACAACAACAACTCTAATGGGCAACATACCGGTCGTCTCGACTCCAGCACCCTGAGCAAAATCACGGAGAAAGAGAAGGAGATCACCGGGGCGGATGGGCCGACGCCTGGTGGGCCGACGGCCAAGGCGCAGCAGCATGCGAATGAGCCGATTACGAGCCAGGCATTGCATGATATCACGGAGGGTGAGAAGAAGATTACGGGAGGGGAGAGGGTAAGGGGCGGGCCGACGAGTGCGGCGCAGAGTGAGTTGGGAAAGAGCAGGTCGTAAAAAGAGGATGTGCGTTATTATGTTATGTACGATATGTAAAAAAAACACGGATTGAGTGGAACTTATTATTGAAGCTTTACAATGACAGCGTTCCCCAATTAGACCTAATTGTACCGAGCGTTGAACAAACGTTTGCTTTAGGGGTTACCAATACATGTACTACACCAATGGCCATTAGTACCATCACACAAATAATTAGACACACGAGTCCATCGCATACTAATTAATCCCCGTGGCCCAAAAATCTCCTCCACCGACCAATTTCCAGGCAGAGATGTGGAGCGTCTCGAAAACTTTGGAGACAGGATGACGCTATTGCGTAGCTGTGCACCAGCTGGCGGCTTCATGTCACTCCAATCGAAGACAATTTTCCTGGGATTAATTTCGCGTTTGCTTGAGCCGTGGCACAGTCGGGCTTCCTCTCGGATGATGGTATCGTGGATGTGAGCTGCGTATGCGAGAATGTCCTGAAAAAATGAAAGGCAGCGTGCGCACGTTTGATAGATGGGCCAATGTTGGCAGATTATCTGCCCAAGTCTTGATGACTAGTGTGTCGATGTCGCTCGAAGTCATAGGCAGATGAGGGACGGGGCTCGCACAGTGCATGCGGTAGTAACCATCTCGTTGTTCGCACCAATCGGTGTAGTGCTCGTGGCCTATCGCGTTTGGTGGTTTGTATTGGCCGTGGTATGCGTTGACAAACATAGACTGTGGGAGTGAGACAATACCCAAGCGATGGTCGCCCAACAAACTCAACTGCGGGATGCGTATTCCACCGAATTGCCCATGTGATGCAAGTTTGCTATACGACGCTGAGAACTTTTCTTTCTCCTGGGGAGCCAAACGATTGTATGGACCAACATAGATCTCAGTTACCTCTGCGAAGATGGTCTTGCATGATGTGAGAAAGCCGATATAGTTCTTGATGTCCGGTTGCTTGATGTGCTGGTATACCATTTGCCGCAACTCATGAATGTTGATGAAATCCTCTGCGGCTTGAGTGCTTGACTCTAGAGCCATGTCCGCCAGGCCTAGGTCGAGTGGAGTATCTTCGATGGAAGACATGTGGGTAGAGATGTAGAAATCTTGTGTGAAGCGTGATGCAGAGTAGTTTGCGTAATGCTAATTGCTTCGATAGTGAGAATATTATGCCAACAATTTCACTTATATACCGCACTGCGCTGCACTGTGAGCATTCACTGTGGCTGTAGTCCGTCTGCCTACGTTATCAATAGCATTTCATCTCTGCATTGTGAAATGCATTTTCTTTGTTCAAATGGAACAGACGTTGTACGATTAGTCTCCAGAGACAACTTCTATATTCGCCCGTGGTTCTCGTGCAAAATCAACATAGACTTTGAGCCTTGAAGATAGCAAAAGCAAGTACTTCAGTGGAAGAACAGAGATGAAGCTTGCATGTTCGGACGCCCAAGTTGAAAGTGAAAACCTGTTAAGTTCGCCTGTGGCTTCTACATGCACCTGGGCAATCGGGAAATAGGTAGTACTTTAGGCTTGGGTAATACCAAAAGCAGGCGATCCGACAGAAAGATCCGACGTGATGTTTACTCGCGCCATGGGGCGATCTGCACCTGACTTCGCGATCTCCTTCCCCGCATCCCCACCGCAGCGATGGATAGATTGGGGATGTTGCATTTCTTTCCGAAGGGTTGATGGAAGGTGCGTGCTTCGTTAAGTGGGTCTTTGATCCTTCTTGTGTGGAACTCAGGAGGTCTTTTGTTTCTTTCACAGTGATTTGTGACTTGCCAGCTGTTAATCGATAGTGGTTCTCAAATAGTACATTGGTATTTTCCAAGTCGATGAGCCAAGATAATATCATCATGTCAGTGGCTTTGTCTGCGGCTGCTTCTCGGCAGCTTTCATATACACCCCCCGTAAAGGATACAATGCTCCCATGTCATATCCCAAACGCCAATGCTGTAAATCATGTGTAAATGCCATTCCGATGTCTATAGCGATGCCGCTGCCTCAACGGCTCCCGTCAATTTGAATGCTTTCGGGTTGGAGATGACAATTTCGACCGGGTACTGCCACTCCATCCACTTTGCCCATCCTGTTGTTGTCAGCATCAATTCTACATTCCAGTATCTCAACATGACGTACCCCAGTATGCGCATTTCCTGCCAAAGTATTTTCCAAGATATGGTACCAGTACCATGGTCAATAACAGCTCCATCTGCTGCAATGACTCTCTCCACTCTCTTTCGGCGTCTGAAACATATTCATCGTCGTCGGCTGAGGACGTTGTGGGGGAGGATGGCAGGGAGTCGATCTCGTCGGCGTCGGTAGAGCTCTCGGGAGGCTCCATGAAGCTCTCGCTGTTGCTCATGGACATGGCGCGGTCGGGTGAAGCTGAGGGATCAGGTGACAGGGCGCAGGGTAGGCGATCGCAGGTGCAGCTACCGTGAATGCATCGATGTGGTGAATTGGAGGCAGGAAGCGTGGATGCTAGTGAATGATGAAGCCGCGGTGGCTGCAGCCAATGAGAGAAGGTGGGGCTTAGCTCGCTTGCACGTGAGTGGTTCCGAAGTCTTGGCATCAATGACTGTTCCTAGTTCGACTCACAACTCACAAAAGACGGGTGACTACCTCAACGACGCACCACACCGCGACATATTCCTACACTCGCCCTGACACCTGACAATCGCTGGATCATACACGACCTCACTGGGAACGCCCAAAACACACGAAACCGCAATCATGGCTGATTCCGTACGTCATTCCGAGCCCCACGTTGAAGTTCGAAATACATTGTCTCAACCCAGAAATGTCTCTGAGCTGCAAAACAACGCCACCACTTCTCTCACACCCACTCGAAGAATACCCTCGCTAACATGTCCGACTCACAGGCCGATTCCGCCGAGCGCAAGCCCCGTAAGTCTGTCGCATTCTCCGAGGGCGCCACCATCGTAGACAGCGATGGCCAAGTCACCGAGTCCAAGGAAGTGAACGGTGGTAAGTCCAGCGCGGAACGTCACTCTCGTGATGCTTCTCCGTCTACGGGTGAATACGCCGGGCGCGAACAGAAAGCGCCACATGGGCTGACAGGTGAGGTTATAGGCGACGCAGACAAGGAGGTTGAGGAAGTCACCGACATGTTCGCCGACCTCGCGAAGAAGGTGTGTACCACATCCCGCAAAATATTGGGCGCATCGCTGACAGGCCGCAGAAGAAGAAGAAGTCCTCCAAGAAGAAGGAGGAGGGTGACGAGGAAGCCGGAGAGGACGACTTCGCCGCGCTCAAGAAAAAGAAGAAGTCCAGCAAGAAGAAGGTCGAGGACGACTTCGAGGCCAAACTTGCTGCTGCCGGTGGCGAGAAGGCTGAGGGTGAAGAGGACGCCGCCCCCGCCGAGCCAGAAGTACAGGAGGGCGACATGATCAAGGGCACCGGCATCTGGCAGCACGACGCCACCACACCCATCACATACAACCTGCTGCTGAACCGCTTCTTCACACTCCTCCACTCGACACATCCCGACCTTGCGAGCACGGGAATGAAGAGCTACAAAATCCCACCGCCCCAGTGTCTGCGTGAAGGCAATAAGAAGACCATCTTCGCCAACATTGCCGAGATCTGCAAGCGAATGAAGCGTACCGAGGAGCACGTCACACAATTCTTGTTCGCTGAGTTGGGTACCTCCGGCTCCGTCGCTGGTGACCGTAAGCTCGTCATTAAGGGTCGTTTCCAGCAGAAGCAGATCGAGAACGTCCTGCGGCGGTACATTGTCGAGTACGTCACCTGCAAGACGTGCCGGTCGCCCGACACAGAGTAAGTCCTGACATGCCTTGTGTCCAACTTGACTTGAAATGCTAACAAACGAAAAGTCTCTCCAAGGGTGAGAACCGTCTCAACTTCGTCACCTGCAACAGCTGCGGATCGAGACGTTCGGTCCAGGCCATCAAGACTGGTTTCTCGGCCCAGATCGGCAAGCGAAGAAGGCAGGTCGGTTAAGCTGGTCTTCTTACGCGCTCCACGATATGTCATGTCATGTATGGGGGCGCTTTTTCTGGGATGGGGCCTTCGTCGGGCGCTACAAACTTTACTGTATGTTTGTGTGCGCATGAACAAGACGGAAAGCCATGATCATGAGCTACATCACCTGTACGCTAGAAAAGCATTCGATGTCTCGATAGATACGAAAGTGATTTAGAAGTTCTATCATTCTTCTAACGGATGATCAACCGCAGGATTTTGCAACAGTGCAACCATTATGTTCGAATGAGTTCTTCTGATATCGCCCCTCGGCGTCCATGATTCCAAGGATCAATTACATCGCGCGCATTGTATACTGGCATAATGACAGGATTTAACGTAGGTTTAGCTTTAGGAGTCAAATCATCTACACTGCGCGCAATTTTTGTAAACTCTGGTATCTCGTCCATCACCACCACGAGCCCCAAAACTGGCGAAGCTTGAGGTGTAAAGTCGTCTTCTTCGAACTCGTAATCAAATGCATTGACTATGTCCTTTGACCAAACTGGAAGACGGACAACAGACAAATTGGATACGTCATCCATGGTCAAGGCGGAGAATGCTGTTAGTGCCATGGAGCCTTGCTGCGAGGTGTTCACTGACCACAGCGATGTTCGGGCTCGCAGCTTGCGGTAGACTCGTGATGTGTCTAAGTCGGTTTCAAACGCGCTCTGGGACAGGGGATCAATGTCTTCTTCAACGACCGTACGATGCGCAGGGTGATCGGTAAGAACCTGATCCATGCGCGTCCGCATATCCGCGTTGCTAGCCATCAGGTCTTCGACCATGGCGTGCAATCGTGTCATTGAGATCTCAGCTACTTGTGTCGACTCGCTGTACTCGTCAGAATCTTACGCATCTCCATTGCTCGAAGTAAGGGCCAAACGTACCATTGAAGAATCGTCAACATCAGCGTCAGACTCAATTTATGCGCTTGCATCCTCTGCACTAGCACATCGATTTGCCCTTCATACATCACCCACTTCGGCCTGCTCACTTTACCTCCGTCAAGAACACATCTCGACACCACGTCTTCAAGGTCCGAGTACGTAGTCACGCAAGCCGTCAACGTCGCGGAAATGTTGCGGAGTGTTAACATGGAGCGTCTGGCACCGTTGGATGTCGTCGCGCCAGTCAGGTAGGTTTGGAGTTGTGTCAAGGCTGCGATGATGCTTTGCATTTCGTCGAGGACTTGCGAAGCTGTCTTTGGCGCATCTAGCGTGAGAGTGATGAAGTTGTATAGTATGGGCACTATGCGAGATGCGCCTGCGATCAGGCCAATGACTGCGGAGCCGATAGTTAGGGGATCCATGAAAAGTGGCACAATCGGTGGGAATACATGGCGATGGGATGCTTTAGCAGATGAGGTGCCACAGGAGAAGGCTGAGAGTGGCGTCGGGCTGAGTGTTCGCTGGCGATTTGTCTGCACAGCCTTTCACGCATGCTTGTGTTTCATCATTAGAGGGTTGTCAGGATGAAGCGAATCTTCGTGCAGAGTGAGCTAGGAAAGGAAATGGAGATGTAAGCATGCTGCAACCATAGACCATCCCTAGAAACGTGAGTACATTAAGTTTACAATGTGGAGCAATGCTCAGACAGACGAATTGGGCCGACCAAGGACAATTATTACCGGTGTCAGCCAATCATGAAAAAGATCGTTGAAGCACAATCTGGCGTCGGCGCTTCCATGTCTTGTGCAAGCGCCCGGACCCTGCCTGAACCTTAGTCCGACTTGCCCTCGACATTCAAGCTGCCGACAACAGCCCATTGCAGAGTGACTGTGCCGTTGACATTGCATATGCGCAAAGTCCATATTTGGGCCAAACCACCTTGGGCTCATGCGGTGCTGACATGCGGTGCAAGGTTGGCGCGTCTGTCCAAGCAAGTCGAGATGAAGAGTGCGGGGCGCTGATTCGGCGGCTCGAGGCACCCCGCTAGCCAACAGCTGTCCCATTGAGGCTGAGCAGCTTGACGCGAACTGTCAGCGGGCGGGTATATGGGTAGCTGCAGCCTTCTGTTTCTCCGTAGACGAATTGATCTTTCTCTCCTCTCTGACTTGTTCTCTGCGCTGATATTGTGAAGTCGCTGATTCTGGCCATAGCTTCCATCCGAAATAACTTGAGGCGAACATGTCAGGGATACCACGGGAAGCCCACCACCCACCCGGCGGGAACTTTTATCCTCGTGAGTCGCAGGGAAAGAAGAGGTGATAATGTAGACTGACTGGGAGAAGCACCGCCTGAGAAAAGTGGATATGGTATGTCGCTCTCCTGAGTGCTCCTCAACTCATCCCCACGGTAACCAAACACCAGCCCTAACACGCGACAGACCAACAACAACAGCAAGGTCAACAGCAGTACTTTGCGCCTCCGCCGGGAGGCCAGTCCTACCCGCCACCTCCAAACTCTCCACCCGCGCATCAGCAACAGCAGCCACAGCACTACCCACCACCACCAGGTGGCGGACAACCCCAATATGCGCCGCCCCCAGACCACTCGCAACAACAACAATTCCCACCACCAGGAAGCACACCCGTCCAACATCAGCCCGCTCCTCAATCCCAGCCTCAGCAAGCCGTAGCATATGGCGCGCCGAGTCACAGTCCACACCCGAGCATTGGTGACCCAAGAGCTGCGGGACACCCGGGCATGCCCCAACAGCAGCAGCCCCAACAACAGCATATCCCCCAGACACCATCACAATCGCAGTTTAGCAATGTCGGCCAATCGCCATATGCGCAACAACAGGTCGCAGCACCCGCACAGCCCCAGTTCGCCGGCGCTGGTGCAGCACAGCCAAGCACGACTGCAGACGATGTAGGCACTTTCAATGGAGGAAGTTACCGCGTGAGCCACCGCGATACGAACACCATCTTGACCGTGCAATTGGCAATCGGATGTCCTTTCACTGCGAAGCCTGGTATTTCTCCCCCCGCCTCTCTCAAAATTAGGTACTGACCCAATCCAGGCGCCATGATCGCAATGTCCCCCACCATAACCCTTAAGGGCCAAATCAAATTCAGCCTGAAAAAAGCCCTCATGGGCGGCGACATGACCAAGTCCTCCTACACCGGTCCCGGTGAACTTCTCCTCGCGCCCGCCGCTATTGGCGATATTACCATCATCAAGCTCGGCGGCCACGAGCAGTGGAGCGTGGGCAAAGACGCGTTCCTCGCATGCACGCAGGGCATTGTGAGCGAATACAAGAGCCAGGGCATCGGCAAAGCCATGTTCAGCGGCGAGGGGCTTTTCGTGTATAAGATCAGTGGCCAGGGGATTTTATGGTGTACGAGCTTTGGCGCGATTATTCGGAAGGATGTAAGCACTAAGTCTCCTTCGTCCCTTCACTCTACTGTTTTTGTAAGACACTGTTTCTAACCCGTGACATAGTTGCAAAAAGACGAGAAATACATCATCGACAACGGTCACCTCGTTGCTTGGAACTGCAAGTACGTGCTCGAGCGCGTGGCGTCGGGCGGGATCTTGTCGAATATACACGCGGCTGAGGGGCTGGTGTGTAAGTTCACGGGGCCCGGGACGGTGTTCATGCAGACGAGAAATGCGCAGGCGTTTTCGGCTTGGTTGGCGGCGAATGCGGCGCCGGCTATGTAGTAGATTAAGAAGTATGGTAGGAACGGTAATCTACGTATAGCTTATTGCATGATATTGCACCGAGGACGTGGTTTCGATGTTGCACGAGCGTCGTGGCGAACGCTCTTTGGCCATCGCGGGGTTAGTGGCTTGCTGTTGTCCAGACACAAAAGACGTTAACTTACAAGAATAACTATCAAGCAGATAATCCGAAGTGTTTGGAACTCTCCACCTCTCCACAATAGCGGTCTTGTATCCGTCCGTCATTTTATCACAATGGTGGTGAAGAAGACGAGCCCTGATCCTGTCAGCCTTCGTACGACTGTGATTGCTACACTAGACAAAAGCCATAGGACCAGTTTCGTCAATCAGCCCGCTGAGAATAATGTCCATACAGACGTCGTTGTTGTAGCAGACAATGCACCGCTTACACCCGGCACGAGCGCGGAGGAAGCAGCACCAGGCGCAGGAAACATAATCCGTGACTTTACAATATCGTATGCTTAGACCTGGCGCCCTTTAAACTGAAATGTTCTCGCTAATGACCACTTGTAGCCCTTACGCGAGCGATCCCGTCGCAATCGATTGCGGCCCTGGGCTCGTCACCTATCCCGTACCGAAGCATCTTCTACATTCACCAAAGTGGTTAACCACTGATGGCGGAGGGACAATTTGCCTTCCGGGTGTGAGTGCAGCTACGGGACATACGCTCGTCCATTACCTCTACACGGGCACATATCAAGCACTTGAAGCAGAAGGAGAAGCTACAGCGCCACCGGCGCATATCAAATTCGAACAAGCCCTCTCGACTTTTGTTCTTGCCTCCACGTACGAATTGCAGACCCTTGAAATACTTTCTAAAGAGCAGATGAAAATGTATGGCAGTCGCATGGCTCTCGTTGAAATTTTGGACACTGCGAGGAAAGAGTTCTCAAAACTAGCTTGGTCCTGGTTCCACGAGTACCTGCAGGCTAGAGCTGAGGAGCAATTCCACCTCGATCATACGTTCTTCACAAGCACGGCCTTTGTTGAGAGCATAGGCGAGGGTACACTGTACCGGTTCATGATGTCTCATCTTCTGCAGATCTTTAGCGGGAAGCTTACCCACACACTGCAAAGTCGAAAAGGCCACGACCTAGGAAATAAAACGCCTGACACAGTGTTGGAAAAAATTGAGGGCACACCTGTAAATACATACTCTTGCCACTGCAGGTATCCAACAGGCATGTTTGGAGGGGAAGCGATTGGAGGCGATGGTGCTGGAGGGCATCCTCCCGTTGACGGAGGCGCAGCAGGCGGTGACCGTGGAAGCAGAGGTGATTGTGATGGATCAGGTAAGAAGGGGAAGAAGAAGAGCGGGAAGGATTTGCAGGAAGAGGAGCGCCTGGAGAAAGAAGAGGAAGAAATTTTGGCCAAGGAAGAGGAGGATTGTCTGGCCAAAGAAGCACAAGAAGAAGCGGACCGCGAGGAAAAGAGGGAAGAAGACGCGGCAGCAAGCGCAGCAGCCGATCTTAGTTGGTCAGAGCCAGCTGCACCGCCTAATGACGATTGGAGTTCATTCGTTGCAACTGAAAACACGAGGAAGAAGAAGATTGGCAAAAAGGAAGAGGTTAGTGATCGCCGCTATATGATTGAGATCCTGCGGGGCTAACTAAGTAATGGGCGGCGGAATCAGTACCCCCAATTCCTCCTCCAGCCCCGGCTGAGCCAGCATCAGCGTTCGACGACATCAAACTCGACAACATGAATCTGGACGACGGCACACCAGAAATCCATATGAACTTTGGCGGTTCTGGAGCGGGCAAGCCAAGATCTAGGTTCGGGCTGCCCAGTCATGGTGGCTGGTCTTCTGGTTGGGGTGCGTCAACCAAAGCCGCCCATACCTGGAGATCTGACGGCACTCTCAAGCCCGTAGATGACAGCTGTGAAAACCCGTGGAATTCTGCCGAGACGAAAAAGAAGCGTTCGTCTGTATTCGTCTTCGACGCTTTCAAGGGCCGTGCGGTCCAGGCGGTTGATCCATTCGCAGGTCTTAGCAAGTCGCAGAAGAAGAAACTTGAGGAACAGATGAAGCTGGACGCAAAGACCAAGAAGGAGGAAGACGCGAAGCGCGAAGCGGGAGAAGATGCGGCTGAGCTGGTTCGACAGCGAGAAGCCAAAGCTGAGCTTGTTCGCTTAGAAGAGGAGGTGGAGAAGAAGCGGATCGAGGAAGAAGAAGAAGCCGCAGCAGCCGCAGCAGCCGCGTCAGCCGCCGAGAGCGTGAAGAAGAAGAAAAAGAAAGCCGCAAAGGCGGAACCCACCGGGGAAGAAAAGAATGAAGACGGAGACTGGGGCGCCTTCGGTTCGATATCCAAATCATCCTCTAAGAAGGAGAAAGAGAAAGAAGGGAAGAAGGAATCGCCGACTGAGAAACGCGTCCGCGAAAGGCGCGAGAGAAAAGAACGAGAGGAGCAAGAACGCTCAGAGAAGGAGGCTGCCGAAAAGGCTGAAGAAGAGCGTCTTGTGCAAGAAGCAGAAGAAGCTGCTGCAGCTGAGCAGGCTCGGATCGAAGTGGAAGAAGCGGACGCTGCATCCGCGGCTGAGGCTGAGGCTGAGGCAGTCCGAGGTGCAGACGAAGAAGAAGTCGAAACGACCAGGATTGCGGAAGAAGAGGTCGAAGCAGCACGCACCTGTTCTCGCCCCCTTCACCTACTTTTGGAGGGCGATCATTTCAGATCATGCCAGCGATGTAGCGCGATGCTAAAGGAGATCTTCGTTCGTTTTGCAAGGGAAAACAGGATACCTTTGCTTGAAGAATATTAAGGAACAAGATGCTGTGTCTGGAGTGAGTCGCTGATTGTTGATACGGGATCGGAGTTTTACAACCCCAAGATGTAAGCACAAATGTAATCAGCCTCCAAAACGGTTTAACGAGGGTCGTTACTCTAACGACCTTTCTCTGCCACTAACACTTAGCCGTATGGTGCATCGCGTCGCGTTGAATAGCTCCTCAAATACCTAGGATACCTTCTCGAAACAACAATCACACGACTAGACTGCGATAGTTATTAGTGACTTGAACATGTAGAGGCTTAGATATGATGACCTGATTAAAAGGCCAACTGAACTTTTTATGGAGATGTGAGGGATTGAACGATATGTATGTGCAAGCGTTAGGTCAGCGGGGTTCGTGGCCAAGGGCGGTACGTGGACACAAACGCTATGCAGACGCGTCAAACGAAGAGGGCGAACAACATCACAGTATCATTCTTTGGCCCATCTTGGGCTTCCAGATACACATCTCAACGTGCAGCCCTCTATCATTTTAGACTCATGCTACATTGTAGAACGCACTCGCTTCTTCCTCCGTGACATCGCTCACAAAACTCCTCTTCCGATCCACAAGCCCGTACCGATTCCCTCTAATCTTCCACCACATATCTTTCCTATTCCCGTTCAGCTTGCCCTCCAGAAGATCCGACTTCAGCCCACGAATGAATTCGTTCCAAATCTCGGGCTCTTCTAGCTCAGTGAGCTCGTCTCGCATGACTCTCAGTGCCTCCAAGGCGCGTCCATATCCGCTGTCGCCAACGCTAGACCTGATGAGGCTGCGGATCTCGGTCGACATCGACTGGGCTGCTTCTTTGATAGTTTCGAGATCATCACTGGCCGCAAGGGCGTTCTTGAAAGATGGTACGAGGTTCGAAGGGTCGATTTTGACGCGGTTCGGGTTGCCAAGGAGGGCGTCAATGTCGAGGCCGGAAATGGGCTTGTCGCGCTCAGCTCGGTTGCGCTTACCACGTCCTTTGACCTTAGGTGGCACTTTTGAGACTCTGGCTGCCTTCTTTAAGGCCTCGAACTGGCTCGTGGACGCGTCCAATAGGTCTGCGGGCGGGTTTGCGTACTTTGTCAGGATATCAGACGGTGGAGGCATTGGTAGTGATGGATCCGGATGCGTTGCTCTCCATCGGATGATGTGACCAATGCGATGTACGATTGGCGAGAATGTATCTTCGGGTTTGGCATATTCGGCAGGGTTACCGTCTTCATCTCGGCCGAAGGTGGATAGATCCATGGCATCAACGTACTTGCTCATAGCGTCCGTCAACTCGTCCGTAGGTAGGTCCTTGTGCTCGGTGATGACTTTACCGCTGATCGTCAACTTTCGGTCGAGTGGTGGGAACTTGTAGCGTCGCATGTCTTCTTCAAAAGGCAGTTCTACATCCACGAGAGCCTCCCATTCAACCTCGATCCGTGGGACGAGCAACACAATCACCGGAGGCTTGAGTTCCTTTGTTACCAGTCGTGCCACGGCATAGCAATCCGCTTCATACAATGCATGAATGAACGAACTCAAGCTGAGCTGAGCTGCTTGATTTCCGCGTTGCGGGACAAGGAAGTTTGACCTGGAGAGCGGAAGGTATCGTTCGAATGCTTCAGCCTTCACGAAACCGATTAGCGAGAGCATTGGTGTAGTCTCAAGCTTGACCACGTTCATGTCAGATTCCGAGATGTGAACAGCAGTGCGACCATACTCGTAGCCTCTCTCTAACTCATCCATCTCCACGTTCTTCTTCATGCCCGGCTCCTCTTCGTTGTCTACTTGGTACACGCGCTGATTACGAACCGCAGATAGATCTGTCATAGGCTGTTCTTCGCCTGTCATAGTGTGCGAAGATTCGTCGCTCGGTCCTGCGGCACTGCCCGCTCCAAAATCGGTGCGCGTAGCGAAAGAGCTCGCTGTAGGGGGCTTGGCGAGCATTGTACATGGATAACGCTCAACATCGATGGTGAGAGTCGCATCATAGTGCCCTGGATCCCCAAGAGTGAGCTGACCTTTGAAGCTGGGTACCGGACGAGTCTCTTTCAAGCGGGGGATTTGGAGTTGATCGATAGCCTCGGCAAGCGTGCCAAAAACACCATTGCAGTCTTCTACGAAGCCCTTGAGGGATACTTCATTCTTTGCCTGGACCCATCAGTCGTGTAACGAAGAGAAATTGCTGGTCTTTACCTTCTGTGAGCTTTTGTCCTCCTCTTTGAACCCATTGTCAGGGTCATCAAAGTCAACACCCAAAAGCACCAGATCGACCGGCGCTTCTGGGTCTCTGATCTTTGCTGCAATCTGTTCCAGATCGTCCGTGTCGATAGAGCCTCGTCCGTCGGTGACAATGATGATTCGTCGG
Organism: Parastagonospora nodorum SN15; assembly: GCF_000146915.1. NCBI lineage: Eukaryota > Fungi > Ascomycota > Dothideomycetes > Pleosporales > Phaeosphaeriaceae > Parastagonospora > Parastagonospora nodorum. Next base: position 663,337 of record NW_001884568.1, on the reverse strand, counting down.
TCGTACTTAAGAGGTTTGCCACCCTTCCCCTGTGTAGCACCATCGATCATCTGGACAGCCAGCGCTAGAGCAGATAGCACTATACGTGTGAGCTTTAGGCAGCAGATTCGCAGGGTGCAGCTTACAATCACCGTCGTTAGTTTTGCTCGGTCGAAGTTGATCTTGTAGAGTTCGTATGTCGCCCAGCAGAAACCTCCGCTCTGTCAGTCCCATGCTTTTGCTCAAAGTCCACTTGGCTTACTGTTTCAGTTCTGAGAACACGCGAAGGTTTTCGTAACCCTCCGCTTCTTCCATAACACCTCCAAGGTCCGTCTCATCCGTGCGACATCCAATAACGCTCATCAACGCGCTTTTGCGTCCTGTCGCAACTCTGCCGTTCTGTCAGCCTCGCACGGCAAGTCCAACGTTATACCGAATTGGCAAATCTGCGCAACATCATTCATACAATACGCACTAAGTCACCAAAAGAACGTCGGCTTACTGTGTTGGTAATCTTATCCCAAACATACTCCAGAGCCCAATCGAGATCAGTCTGATCGCGGCCATGCCGTCTTTTCTCCCATCGACTTCCCCAGATCCAGGATGTAAACTGTTGCCTCTTTGCCCGCCATGCTTGCGACTAGACGAGGTCGCGTGAACCGTTTTGGTTCGTTAATAGTCAAGCGCGATTACCGGATGCAGCGAAATTGAACCAGCTTTTGGATTCTAGCGAAAAGAGAGAATATGAAGAATGAGCAATGAGATGAAAAGAGAGTGTTTGTTAGTGTGGGCGTTGAGGTAGCCTGGAGTGTACAACTAGGCAAACGCGGGTGCACGGACGCAAGCACGACGCGAGCTCATGTGACGTGGAGCCGCCATCCCTCCACTTCTACAATGTCGTCAACAGTTTAATACCACGTCGGTATGTGGTGGCAGGTCATCTAACCATGCCTGTGCCTAGACATAGCATGCCCTAACGCTAATAGGCAACGTATATTTTCTTCTCTAGGATACTCTATATAAAAACCTTCTTAGCATAATTAGTATATATAGTACGTATTTAAAGAGTTAAGAATTAATTCTTAATTAATTTATAGTTTATTTATAATTAATTTAATAACTTAAATTTAGAAGCTACTCTACTATAGCTACCTCTTCTCTTCTCTTTCTAATTATTAGTACTAACGTTCTAATTATTAATATAGGATTTTTTTAATCTAGACTTTAATAAGACTAAAGATTTTAAGTAGCTTAAAGACTCTATAATAGAGATACTAAAGGAGGTTAAAGAGATAGTAAGTACTTTAAATTAATTAATAATTAATTTATAGCTAATTAGTTTAGAAACGTTATATAATAACGTCTAGTAATAAGAATAACAACGCTCTCTAAGCTAACTACCTTAAATTTCTAGCTATAATCTCTACTTACTCTCGCTCTAGCATTAATAGCTATATATCTATTATCTAACTAAATAGCTTAGCTATACAGCGTTAAAGATAAAAGATATAATTAGAGTATGCTAAAAGCATAAGTATTTACGTAAATTAATTATTAATTAATTATTAATTAATTTTCTACTAGTTCTAGTACTATAAAGCTATTAAGATAGAGAAGAAGACTACCTTCTATTTACTATTAAATACCTAAGCTTATTGCTAAGTTCTGTACTATACTAGAGTTTAGATTTATAAATTTATTAATAATAAATTACAGATTTATTTCTATACTAAGGTTAATAATAACTTCTATAATAAAATCTGCTAATATAAGAGCACTATTACTTAGCTTAAGCTTAATCTATTAAAGTATAAAGCTAAGAACTTCTTTAATGCACTTATAAGGCGCTTTATTACTAGATATTATAATATGCTAACTAAGGCATGCTGCTCTAAGCTTACTATATTAAAGAGAATAATAAGTTACCTAAATTAATTATTAATTAATTACTAATTAATTTAGCTGCTAACTAGTACTCTACGCTAGCTTATAATATATAATGCCTAGATACCTAAGACTAAATACTAGATTTAAAATATTCTAAAGAATATAGATCTTAAGTACTTATATACTCTAATTAGTAGCATTACTAAGCTTCCTTAAGAGCGCTATATAATAGTTAAGCTACTAGTCTATTATACTTCTAAGTATAGTAGGTTAATTAATAAATTTATTGCTAATTAATTCTAAGTTTATTTAGGCGTAAACTATATCTAGAGCTAGAGCTAGATAGTTAAGCAGAAATGCAATGTTATATTTAATATTATTATTCTAGTAGATACTATATATATTCTATATATTATAGTTATCTTAACTAAGATATATACTTATATCTTACTCTTACTATAGAAGATTAATAGAGATAAGATAAATATAATTATTAGCATTCTTTAGCTTATATTAAGTTCTATAATTACTAGAAGTATATTTTAGCGTAATTAATTACTAATTAATTGCTAAATTATTATAGCTTTCTTCCTATTCTTCTTTCTCTTCTAAGTATATCTTATATAGCGTAGCTATTAGTCTATAGAATAACTAAGCACTACGCTTACTAACAAAGACTAGCTTATATGCCTTATTTATTATAAGAAGCTTCTAAAGTTTCTATATAGTAGTAGCTTTAAGAGTATATTATTTAAATAGAGAACTAACTACTAGGATAAAGAATATATAAGCATACGTACTAAATAAATTAATAATAAATTCTAAATTATTTTAAGCTTATATCTAACGCGTGCTCTCTGTAATTAATAGAGATATTATTATTTATATATTTAAAGATTAAGCAAAGCTACTTATAAAGCAGAATATGTTCTAAGTTAATATATTATTTAAGAGGTTTAGAGATAGCTAGTCTAAGATTCTCTTTACTTTATTCCTTAAGAATTATAGAAAAAGTATAAATTTATTTTTAATTTATTGCAAAGTAATCTTACTAGAGTATAGTTTTTATATATAGTTGCATTATTACTAATATCTAGATCTTAGCTATATATAAGAAAGCATTTATAGCCTACTTTAAGGTTATTAAAGAGCTCTTAGAGCAGAAGTTCTAATAGCTGCATATCTACTATAATAGCTATATAAGAATTACTATTAATATAGATATAAAATAGATAGCTAGTTTATAAATTAATTATTAATTAATTTATAATTAACTAACGTTTATAGGCTTTAGGCAATACTTCTCTGCTATTAACTTAAACTATGCAGAATAATATAAATAGCTTATAAGCTATATACGCTTCTATAAGATTTACTTTCTTTATAGTATTAATAAAGTTATACCTTATATACCTTATATAGAAGACTCTAAGTAGAGACATATGCATGCTCTCTTAACTGCTAAGAGCGCTATAGAGTATATAGAATTATATAATCTTCTAATATATAAGTATTAATAATTAATTTAGAATAAGTTCTAAATTAATTTAGTTATAGCATTAAGTAATACTATAGAAGAGTAGGCAAGGTATAAGCAGAACTGCATTATTATAGCTAGCTTAAATATTTACTATAGTTGCATAGGCTAAGCTATATAGAATACTCTTATCTTTTACTCTAATGCTATTAAGTAAGTAGCATTAAAGAGGTACTATACTAGGTAACGCTATACGCTTCTTATAGAGTTAAAGATATATATAGTATCTAAATTTATTATTAATTAATTAATAATTAATTAATATTAGAGAGTAGAAGAATGCATATAAATAAGCAGAATATTTAGAAGTAGAAAGCTTATAACTAAGCTAGTATGCACTATAACTTATATAAGCTACTTAGGTTAAAAGATAAGTATCTTAAGAATATAAGTAGAGAGCTAAGTAGTAAGTTTTACTTAAATAAGTTATTAATAAATTCTAACTTTATTTAAGAGCGTTATAAGAGTAGAGCTACTTAGAAGATTATTAAGATATTAGATAATAAAGAAGATATGCTTAAAAGCCTAGAGAACTTTAGTTTAAGTAAAGTAAGGTGCTTATGCTCTTATATAAAGATAAGTAAAGCTAAAAAAGTAGCGCATATAAGATTATATTAGTTATTACTTTTTAGAAGCTTATCTATGCGCAGGTTCTCTTTACTAGCAAGATACTATTTAGATCTAAATTAATTACTAATTAATTACTAACTAATTATAGCTTAGCATCTAATATAGTTAACCTTAAGCGCTAATAATTTAATATAAAGCGCAAAAGAACTATTCTTAATAGAGAGATATATTAGTTTAGAATTATAGAGAAGAAAGTAGAGTTAGTACTTTATATATATAAGTTAATTATATAATAAGAGCAAGAGAGGCTATAGATAAGTAGAAGAGTTAAAAGTAGTTTATATTTAATCTTAATTAGAGAAGAGTATAGATCTATAAGCAACTAACTATTAATTAATTATAAATTAATTATTTAGTAGATTAGATATGCAGTAACCTATAATAGTCTAGTAGTATAAAGAGTTTTTAACGCTAAATTAAAGCTATCTATCTTCCTCTTATCTCTATTCTCTACCTCTATATCTAATCTAAACTATAATAATAGCAAATAACTAGTTGCATAATAGTATAAGTATTACTAAAGTTAAATTAATTATTAATTAATTCTAAAATAGTTTAGCTAATCTACTAGTAATATACTATACTAGCTACTTCTCTGCTTAGGTTAATACTATTTATAGCTATAGATAATTAGAGATACTATCTTCTTACTGCTAGTAAGCTCTTCTATTAAGCTCTAGTTAAAGGTAGTAATATAATATATTATATAAGTAATATTTTGCTTTAAACGCATAGTCTTAAATTAATTCTTAATTAATTTAGAAAAAGTTCTCCTTGTGTAATACTCTTAGCAATTATATATATATATATTATTTTTCTTTCTCTTTAGCAGTTATACTTAGTAAGCTAATATCTATAAAGTAAATAGCAGAAGAACTTATATTTATTTAGGCTAAAATAGAATACTATTACTTTCTAGAAAGAGAAGCTAATTAAGAGCAAACTCTCTACGTTGCAGAATTAGTTATAAATAAATTCTTAATTTATTTCTCTTCTAGTTTAGCATAATAGAGTATACTAGCATATAGAATATAGCTAGAAGCTATTAAGCTAGAGATATTAGTCTCTGTAGATAAGGCTAATTATTAGATAGAGAAAGAGCAAGGTAAAGAGAGCATAGTATCTACTAATAATTAGTTACTAATTAATTCTAAACTACTCTTACTGCTACTATAGCAGATACCTATCTATAAAGAGATAAATAAAGAAAAGTAGTAGAAGAGAGAGCAAATTAATATATATAAGTCTTACTAAGCTCTTATTATATATAGCTATTATAGTTCTTATTAGAATTATAGAAAGAAGTAAGTAAAAAGGTGTTTACTTAAGAGGCTATATTTAAATAGGCAGCTTTTTATATTAGGCAATTTATAGTTATATAAGAATCTACTTTAATTGCTCTATATAATGCCTAAAGGCCTAAATATATTAGAAATTAATTACTAATTAATTCTACTAACAGCAGCAAACTTAGAAGTTACTAAAGTAAAAGAGGTAAGTAGAGAATAAGCTTAAGCTAGAGAAACTACAGAGAGATATCTAGTCTAACTCTAAATTATATAAGAACTTAGATAAGAGCTCTAGCTAGTTATAAATTAGTATAAATTAATTATTAATTAATTATAAGTTAATTTAACATACTAAGCTACTGCTAACCTTAGAGCTAGAAGGTTTAACACTCTTAGCGTTAAAGCCTAGTATAGGAAGAGAGAGAAAGCTATAGCTAGTAACCTAATCTTCCTTAGACTCTTTATTATCCTAGTTATATATTAGCAAAAATAAATTATAAATAAATTCTAAATTTATTTAACTTATAGAGTTAGAGTCTAATAAAGAAGAAGAGAGGAGAGCATTGCTAAGCTGCTCCTTACTACTAATAAGATTATTATCCTAGTTATATATTAGCAAGAATAAATTATAAATAAATTCTAAATTTATTTAACCTATAGAGTTAGAGTCTAATAAAGGAGAAAAGAAGAAGCTATTGCTAGGCTGCTTATTATCCTTATTACTATTAAGATTATTATTCTAGTTATATATTAGCAAGAATAAATTATAAATTAATTTTAAATTTATTCTACTTACGCTGCTAAAATTAAAGAAGAGGTTCTTATTATTATCTCTAAGGCTACTACTTCTAAGACTACTATTATTCTAGTTACTCTTATTCTTATCCTAGCTATATATTAGTATAAATAAATTATAAATAAATTATAAATTAATTCTACTTATAGAGCTTAATAATAAGTCTAATGAAGAAGAGTTAGACTTATTAGCTAGCGCGTTATTCTTAGCAGCTAGCTTTATCTAGAGATCTCTATTCTTATAGAGCTAGTGCAGGCTAAGCCTAAAGTAGTTATACTCTATAATAAATTAGTAATTAATTTTTAATTAATTCTTAATTAATTTAGCTATAAGCATACTTACTATTAAGCTTCTCTTCCTTACTAATCTTAGCATTAGCTATATAGGTCTTATAGAAGAACGCCTTTCTAGAAATAGCTATATAAGCTGCGTGCATGCGCATAAGATCTAGCTATATCTTTATTAAAATTAATTACTAATTAATTAGAAATTAATTTAACTTATATTGCTGTTAGGCAAGCAGAGAACGTTCTAGAGTAGAGAGTAAGCAACTAGAACTAAGGCAGCAGCAGTAAGCAGCAGAGCAGTAGCAGTATAGTATATAGCTATAGTATTAGCTTAGAAGACTAAATTAGTTAGCAATTAATTAATAATTAATTTAAGTACTCTTACTCTTCTCTTAGATAATAAGCTAAGAGTTAGATATGCTAACTCTACTAGCACGTGCAGCTCTTACTTAGTAGTTCTAAAATAGATAGTTCTTTAGATTGCTTAGCTAGTGCTAGGAGTATTCTGCACTAAACCTTATCTATATGCATAATAGAATTACTTGCTTAATTAAGCGCAAAGAGACCTATAGTAAGAGAAATCTAACCTAGAGTATAATACTATTTATAAGAGAGCTAGAATAAATTATTAATAAGTTATTAATAAATTCTAGCGCAGTATATATAAATCTATCTAGGACTATAGAGACTACGTTGCTAGCTATTGCTATTAGTAGAGGCTACTTAGAGCGCAGTGCTAGAAAGTAGTAAAGTATATATTATAAATTATAATTTCTAGGTATAGTTAAATTAATTATTAATTAATTAGTAGTTAATTCGCGCTTATTAGCAAAAACTTGCTTAACTATTAGCGCCTAAGGTTAGGCTGCGCATAGACGCTTAGCATGCCATCCTTGGCACGCGCATGGTCAGATGACTTGCTTCCTGCGTCGGTATTTCTTGTATCTGGTCGCACCAAACAGTAGTTCTGTTGAGCTGATGAACGGAGTTTTGAGTTCCTCGCCACCAGGCTCCTTAAGACGCGTCGCTGCCGATCACTCCAAGGCCGACTCCTCCATGCCCAGGAAATACGCATGAACAGAGACCCAGAGTATTTGTTTGTAGCAAAATCCACTGTCTCTCTAGCAAGGTCACATGTTAGCTAAGCCACTTGTCATAAGCAATGCCCTTACGGTTCCAATTGCCAACATTGAGACCTCGGAATTTGATGGTGCCGTGTAGAGTTCTCACCTTGCGTACGCCGGGCACAATCCGAGGTTGGCATTGCACTGCTGGCCTCCTCCTATGGCGGACTTCTGGGGCTTTTAATGCAATTGATTTCGCTCACAGCAAAAGCAACCGATGATCTCAGGGAAAATTCAACTGTTCAGCCGTGGGAATGCTTTGCTCGTTGCGTCCACGCATCTATCTTCCAATCTCCCATGTACCAAAAACAAGTCGAGAAGTAGTATGTACCACGTCATGGCATACAGCAGCTCCGCGGCATCCCACCGCCGCAAACCCCGATGTGGACGATACCGCATACTGCATGTTGGCACACATGCGACGAACACTGAGAGGGGTAGCTCTAAAACGTCCTCCCTCAAAGTGATTAACACATTCGCTAATCACATAGACGAGATTCTAAGCTCTAGCTACATCTTCTTGAAGTTTTCACTTTTCAGCGACTGTTTTAATGGCTGAGTTATCGTCATCTACCCCTGCAGCACCCCTGTTGCTTTCTGTCGTATGTCCCAACCCGCCGTACTTGCATGGTTACACACAACCTAGAGCACGAGTATCAGGGATTCCAAGCCGCCACTTCGAATCCCTATACGCCCTGAACCGCCTGAGTGCCACTTTATTGCACCGAGGATCTGTCAGAACATCTCGCCTCTCCAGCCCCTGGATACGTTGCCCACCTTCCTGACAAACCTCACCTGTACGGTGCGCTTCCTTCATCGAACGTCTTGCCATTCCCAGCGCCGGCCAGCAAGAGGGCTAAGCATAGAGAACAGACGCTGGTGGAACGACATGCGTAAGTCACGGTCGTAAAGCTCGTCACCTCTGATGACACTGACCTTGACATAGGATTTTACTCTGCGGAAGTCCCGCCCAGACAGGCATGGTTGGAGCTTCGAACACCTGGCCTCCAACGTCGAGGGATGAGCGTGCTGCTGAGCAAGTTCCCAGCAGGAACATCCTGTCAGCGGACTTCAATCCTCATCCTCTGTCTCTACATATTCTGAGCGACGAAGAACTCTACAAACCCGGTTTCTTGGTGGAATTAGATTATTTTTTGTCCCTGTATATAACCTAAGTGTTCGTTCTCTTCTTCCTCTGTTCCACACGCATCGTGTTAGAACACCATAGTTGATACAACGATACAACCAACCCGGAGATGCTTTTAAAAGCCTGCATCAATTCTATAGGTCGCCGGAGCAAAACAAAGTGCTACCGTACCCGTGCCAATGCCCAGTGTTACACAATACCCACCATTTCCTCATCTACCCGCCCGCCCATGCTACGCTTACTGCTCAATAGGTAGACAGTAACGCCATCTATGTTCTCTGTCACAAATTCCCCTTCAGCGTCTCTCCGACTACATAGCCTAAACAATTCCACCTCAACATCGATCTAGGCGGTGCCCGCGCAAACCCATCACTCTCCACGTCAAACCCGAGTGTCCGGGGTCCGAAGTCCCAATCCATGTACGCCACTTCGAACCCCCTCTGCGCCGTGAACCCCCCAAGTGCCACTTTATTCCACCAAAGATGCGATGTCTTCGCCTGGAAGAGATCTCGCGGTCCTCCATACCTGCGACCATCAATGACCGCGCAGGGCATGGAGACGCCGCATCAGGCGCGATCACATCCAAAAACGATTCCGACCTAGGCGAAGCCAGAACGAACTTGAAGCGATGCTGCGACTGATCAGAGCGCGCAATTTCATAAGCGCCTGCCAAGGGTTCCTGCCATCAGGCTGAGTGTTGGTGCCATCAGCCAGAGCATCGTTCCTCTCGTTCGGCTCTTGATCTTCCCCAGCCGCCTCTAAGACTGTCGAGCTTATGTTCAGTCTGCTGCACATCACTCAGCAACGTAGAGGCAGAGTTGACAGGGTTCTGGAAGTATTTCCTGCCCGCTATGTCAATGGGGGCATTAGGGGCAGACCATCGACATCGGCCCCACCTTTCCAAGGGGGGTTCATGCCCACTTGACAGCATCAGAAAATGATGGTTGTCTCCAAAAATTGGCATTCTTGGTGGAATGCATTTATTCTTTTTATAAATTTTTGGTTCTTTGGCTGTGTTGTTTTCTACACACATGAGACGCGTGCGGTAGTTGAACACGGGAATGTAAATATGTCGAAGGGTATAGACATGTTGTCTCTAGTGCAAGTTATGTATGTACCTGCGCAAGTTCGTCCACCACGACCATTACCACCTTAATCAGCCATCACATCAAAACATCGTCACATCACCACGCCCATGTAACAAATGTCAAGGAAATTAGGGATTTCATTTCACTATAGGAAAGAAGCAACTTATGCCAATGAAACAAAAATCCTCTGCCATGCCGTGGCGCCATATCGCGCCCGATTCCGTCGAGGAGAGTTGTTGTGTACCTTTCTCGCCAAAGGAGTGTGTTTCGCCGATACAAAAGCCTTGCGCCATAGAATTCGTACTAGTCAAATCGATTGACGAGAAAAGAAGAGAAACAAACCTCAGTATACGTCCGCTTGTCCTGCGGAGCCGCATCTATCACTACACACTGTCTCGGCTATGTTGAAGTGCTACGTACTGCATAACTTGTCTGTACAGCTCAAGGCATCTCCTCGTCGCTAGCATCGAGAATGTCGTACTCCTCGTCGGTCATGAAACCGTCATCGGACTGCAGAGCTACGCTCTCGGCATCCTCGAAGAACTCATCATCAGAGGCAACAGTAACAGTGCGGGCGATAGTGCTCTTCTCAGACTTTGGTGATTCGGGCTGGGCAGTAGTGGTGGTGCTCTCGTAGGTGCTAGACTCCGGTGACTCCTTGTCAAGCTGGGGGAAGATCATGCCGGATGACTTTGGCTCTGGCGAACGCTCGACGAACTTCTCTTCTACGGGGAGCTCAGCTGCGTCAGCCTCAACCTCCTGCTCATCGTGCTTGATGGTGGCCAATGCAGCCTCGTTTTCACGACGACGGCGCTCGAGCACACGCTCAACAGCAATCTTGCGGAGACGCGCAATGCTGGCCATCTGCTGCTGCTCAGCGCAAAGCGACTGCTGGGCTGCCTTCATCTTGTCGAGTCTAGCCTGGAGCAGGCGCTCGTAGAGAGGGTGCTTGGCTGATGCAGACTCAGGCGATGCGCGGAAGGAAGGCGATGGAGGAGAAACGACGTTGATGTCGCACCAGAGACGGTGACCGAACGGGATACCGTCAGCAGTCTTAAGGCGCCAGTATGAGATAGCGGTACCCTCACGATGAGGTGCCTTCATGATAACGCGGAAGGCAATCTCTTCGCCGGCCTCAACTGGACGACCAATGACGTTGCTCTCGCTAGCTTCGGCGAGCTCAGCTTGGCTAAGAGGGCGGTTGTTGTCAATGTTGAGCATGTTGTCACCTCCAACGTGGCGGACACTGCAGCCAGCTGGCCAAGCATTGGGTCCCGGGTTGCGCAGGGTCCAGACCTGGACGAACTGGTGGCCGACGTTGATCTTGGAGCCGTCAATGATGGTATCGCGGATAAAGTGAGCATCCAGGCCCTCGTTCTTGGAGTCGTTCATGGAAGACTCAAGCTTGCTCTCGTCCTCGGATGGGACGACAACCTTTTCCTGTACGGGCTCGACGGTATCTACAAGAAGATCGCGAATGGCGATCTTCTCCTTCTTGGTCTGAGTCTCTTCCGAGGGCTTGAGATCAACGACTGTCTGAACCTGGGTGGCGGCATTTGCGGATGGAGCGACTGGAGTCGTCTCGGTAGCAGTTGATCGCTGAGGCTGGCGATCGCCGAGCTTAGCCATGGATTGTCCGCTCATGTCATCGTTCATGGTCGTAACGCTGACGCTACGAACGGGGGTCTTAAACTTGATGAGAGGATGAGTGTGGTTGTGACGGTTGCTCGGGTGAGCCTCGCAGTGCTGGCAGAAATCGGTGTCGTGACACACAGCGCACTTGTAACGGACACCCTCAATGTAAGACATGTTCTCCTTGTCCTTGCACAGGGGACCGTCACAATAGATGCCGCAGTGGCGGTTGCCGCTGTTGAGAGGCTCGGCCAAAGGTTCATAGATTGGCACAAAGCGATGGCGGGGGTGGATGTGCTTCGCGCTCTTGACACAGCTGGAGCAGTAGTCCCAGTCTGGGCAGTTCAAGCACTTGTGACGGACGCCATAGATGAACTTGTCGCATCCGTCGCAAACGGCGGAGTGGCGGACATTGCGTCCGGAGTTGCAAAGGAAGTCTGCCAAAGTTGGGAGGGCAGCATCAGAGGTAGCAGCGGTGAAAGCATGACCGGGGTGGTGGCCGTGCTTGTTGCCGATGTGGCAGTCCATGCACAAGTCGTAGTCTTCGCAGGAAAGGCAGGTGACGAACTCCTTCTCGGGGAGGCTCTTGACGCAGCAGTTGCATGTGCGGGTGGGCTCGTCATCAGAGACGACCGACTGCTTCTCGTCCGTGTAGGCGCCAGGGACTTCGCGGGTCTCCTCGGCCTTGATCTTGGGGGGAATGCGCTGGGTGGTGCTGTTCACGACACAGCCGTTCTTGACGAAGCGCTTGACCATCCAGTGGCCAGTGCCAGGGCAGTGGATTCCGGTATCCACGCAAGCGGGGCAGAGATCGTAGTCGCCGCCGTCGCAGACGCCGCAGTGGAAGTGCTCGTCTTCCATGGGGTGGTTGCAGTTGTTGCAGTACACGACCCACGAGGTGCAGGTGCTCGGCTTAGGGCGGAATGCGAGATCGGCATTGTATGGGTTGCTCGCGAGGTTGTGGAAGAAGCCTACTCGTACTGTTAGTCGTCACTCTGATCATCCACTGCGAAGTCTTACTCTGGCGGGTGGTGAAGGAGCGTGGCAATGGAGCCTCGCCCTCGGCATCCACCGGCTTCGGCGGCGACACCGGGCTGATGGGCTCAAACTTGGCGGGTGCAGTGTTACCTGCTGGCGAGCGCGCGATGACGGGCGAAACAGGTGCGGCGGTCTGAGGCCTCAGCGTGTCCGCGCTCATGCGGTGCAGCGATGGGACAAAGCTGGGAATGGCTTCTGGCTTGGCGGCAGGCGCGAAAGTCGGCACCTCGGTCTGCTCACCTGGGATGGTGGCACGCAGACGGAGCTTGAGCTTTGCCTTTGCAGCTCGGAACAGCGTCTTGTAGACCTGCGGCTTGTCCGAGTCGAGGGTGACGTAGGATGCTGACGAGTCGGAGTAGCGCTCGAACACGACATGCTCATCAGCAGTCACCTGGAGGATGCTACGAAGCTGCACAAAGTGACTGCAGTTAGTTTCAAGCTACTATCAGAGCTCCGTTCGCATGCCTGGGAGCTCAGTGCCAGGCTGACACTTGGCCGAGGCTGCGGTCTGGGGGCGACGAACCTTCTCTGGGAGCACATGGGCGCCGAGGTCCTTCAGCGGCAGCTTGAACTTCTTGGTCTGGCCGCGGAACAGGATCTTGACCACGATGGGCGTGTCCAAAGTCACGGGCACGTTGGTTGTCGCCATGGCGGGCAAGTGAGGCTGATCAACGTGATCAGTGACGTTGGTGGGTATAAGGCGGCTGCTGCGAGCTCGTTGCCGCAATGGTCGACGAAGGGAGTGCTGCAGCTAGTAGAGGGTTGATGTGGAGGAGGTTCTTGATGGGGATGCGGAGGAAGATGTAGGGGGAGGTGGAGCAGGCGAGGGTCGTGGTCGTGTCGTAGCTGCCTTGAGCGGGGCCAATGCGCACCGGCCGCCAACTCCACACCGGAACGAACAAGCTCCAAGCTCCAGATGGCGCACTCTACTCTAGTCGGCCCACTTTCCCAGAGGCAGCAGTAACTGTCGTCACCCGTTGCTTATTCACGGACAGTAAGAGTGCCGACGATGACTTGTCATATCTTACTGGAGCTGCTGCTGAAGAGGCGAGCAAACAAGAGTGAGGCGCGCAGCAGCTCCACGTGATGACGATATCGTTTCACTATCAATTCGCGCTAGTATAGATAAGATCAATGGCAACGTGACGCAAGCGCTTCCACACTTTACATCGATTTGCGGTTAGCAGCTGGCTAGATGCGAAGTCTGACCGCTACACGACCGTTGGACAGAAGACCTGCCGTGCGCCAGCTTCAATTTGGCACGTACACATGTACAAGGCGACAACCCGGTTCAAGAGCACCATCGATTACTCATCTTACAGCAGTACTCTGGCGCAGGGTGTCCAGAATAAACAGATGAAATGCGGGTAGTAATGCTGATGCTGAGACGCAGTGGTTGAACCGTACTTGTCACCTTGCAGTTCCACGGTATGAGAGATGACCGGTCTGCCACCCCGAGGACGCACATGTGACCGATAGACCGTGTTGCTGGGATGCCACTAAACGTATCTGAAGCTCTGGCATGCAAAGCTGCATGGCTCGAATGTTAGCAAGACCCAGCTCGATGGTATGCAGTCCCATCTTCAATGATCTGGAGACCAGTCGAGGTCGTGAAGGTTGCTGCGTACTAATATCGTGACTAAGCTGGGGGCCCACTTGTAGCCGCACGCTAGTAAATTCCGCGCTGCATGAAAAAGTTCGAGAACCCGATCCTGCAAAACAACATCGTGTACCATGTCGAAACATACCAAAGAAGACTCTCCCGAGGAGGTGGAGGTTGTGAAGAAGTCTGAGCGCAAGGAAAAGAAGGAGAAGAAAGACAAAGAGCGGTCGAAATCTAAAAAGTCCAAATCCGAAGTCACTGAACCCGCCGCTGCCGACGATGCGACAGCGACAGACACACCCGCGAAGAAGCGCAAGCGCGAGATACTGCCTGACGAGATCGAGATTGATGTGAGCGCACCGGAGCCCGCGTCGAAAAAGGAGGCCCGTAGATTGAAGAAGGCCAAATTGAACCCTCCCACAACCAGCGGCGCCGAAGGAACCACAGATGGGAAGGCGGTTGCCGATACCGAAGACAAGAGCAAGTCAGACAAGCGATCAGACTTCGGAGTCTGGATAGGCAATCTGCCATGGTCGGCGACGAAGGAGTCGCTCAGGAATTTCCTGATGGAGAACACGGAGATGACTGCAGAGCAAATCACGCGAGTACACATGCCGCCGCCCACGAAACCAGTGAACCCCAACTGGAGCACAAAGCCTCTCAACAAGGGCTTCGCATACGTCGACTTCTCCACCGAACTCGCCATGTACTCCGCAATCGCCTTGACAGAGACAAAGATGGACGGCCGCGCATTGCTCATCAAGAACGCAAAGAGCTTCGAAGGACGCCCAGACAAGCCCAAGGAAGAGCAGGAGCAAGACACCGGCCGCGGCGCCAAAGGTGCCGTCAAATCCGCGCACCCACCCAACAAGCGCGTCTTCGTTGGCAACCTCTCCTTCGACGTAACCAAGGAAGAACTCCAAGTCCACTACAGCCAATGCGGCCCGATCGAAAACCTACACATGGCGACATTCGAAGACTCAGGAAAGTGCAAGGGCTACGCATGGGTTACGTTTGGCGACGTCGAGGCCGCAACGTCTGCCGTGAAAGGCTTCATCTTCAAGACCGAGGCCGAAATCAAGCGCGAGAAGAAAGGTCCAGCGGCCAAAGACGATAATTCTGAGTCTGAATCCGATCTCCCCAAGGCCAACAAGAAGCGAAAATGGCTCCTCAACCGCCTCAACGGGCGCGAAATGCGCTGCGAATTCGCCGAGGATGCGACGACGAGGTATAACAAGAGGTACGGCAAGGAGAAGGAGGCAGACCCAGTTGATGGCGTAAATCCCGCGCGGTGGAAGAACTTCGGGGGTGGAGATAGAGGTGGAGGTGGAGGCCGTGGCGGAGGATTTGCCGGCAAGAGGGAGTGGAAGCCGAGGGAGAAGGTTGATGCGAGGACGATTCCGAGTGGAAAAGCGCATTCGAGTGCGCAGAGGGCGAGTCAGGCTATTGTGGAGTCGCAGGGCAAGAAGACGACGTTTGAGTAGGGGCTACGGTTTAATGATACCATTTTTTGGTGCAATATGAACTACCTGACCCGTGTTGTGATGTTGGGTATCGTCCAAGTGTAAGAGGAAGCGCGGCCATCGCAAATTTCGAATTGACAACGACAGCCTCATGCTGCTCATTCACATCATGCTGAGGTGCGCTGCCTCCCTTGGGTTTATCGTGCAACGCCACCTACCCTTGCGCATGCGATATGCACGCTGCTGCGCCTTGTCGCTGACCCCAAGAACTGTTGTTAGCTATGTATGTAGCCTAGCGACTTTAGCTTGCCGCATCACTCCCCGATCGAAAACACGATGCGCGATGTTTCTAGACATCGCGTTGCAGCTTTCTCTCTAGCTGTATCGCACTTCTGCATACGAGCAGTCAAGCCTCCTGCAGTGGACGAAAATATCTGGCAAAGTGGAGGCGTTCATTTCTCTCCGAAAACAACCCACGGAGCTTGACCACCAATACGCCAGATTAACATCATTGTAATGGCTTCTAAAGATACTCTATCTGGTCCTTCAGGTAAAGAGCTACCTTACTCCATGGCACCACTGAATCTATCCAAGAATGAGATGAGGCTAGTAGAACTTCGACGCAATGACGAATCCGCTATACCGACATGCATCTTGCGATCGTACCCAATTGACGGACCTTTTCCACCATACGTTGCGCTTTCATACGCCTGGGGTGAGAAATTGAACTACAGAGGTATCGACCTCAACGGGGTTTTATTTCCCTTGGGCCGAAACGTTTGGACATTCCTTCAAGATATGAGAGAGAGTGGGAGATACGGTACATACTGGATCGACGCCATTTCGATTGACCAAAATAACGTAAGAGAGCGCAATCACCAGGTCCAGATGATGCGGCAAATTTACAGTAACGCTGAGTCGGTCTCAATATGGCTTGGTGAGATGGATTCTGAATTTGATTAGTATACGGCTATGGCCATTCTGGAAGCTGGAGGCCGTAGTCAAGAGACTTTTCGGACTTCCAAAGTAGACAAAGCAATGCTTGCTCTATGTGGAAGACAGTATTGGACACGAACTTGGATCGTCCAAGAGATACTGCTCGCGAAGGAGATTTTCGTATACTGCGGCGTAGCAAAAGTGCACTGGACCACGTTCGCAGACTTCTTTGACATTGATAATGTCATGGTATCGAACACATGGGGAGAATCATCCCGCATCTCTCCTGTCATCGAATCAGCAGCTGCAGATATTGTCAGAGCAAAGATCGACCGGAACACAAAGGGTTCTCAGCCTCGACCACTAATGGACTTGATCAAGTTATGCCACAAGCAGCAGTCAACAGATATTCGGGACAAAATCTACGCGCTCCACGGTCTCGCCAGTGACACGGAAGACATGGTCATCGACTATGATGTGCCTGTAGAACAACTCCTTGTCATCGTTCTGAAGCGTACCCTGGCATCAATTCCACCGACCAATAATCTCGACATCGAAAATGCGAGAATAGAGATTCTGCAGACTGAAGAAACACTTCGCGATGCCCTAGGGATCTACCATTATATTGAAGAGGTCGACAACATCATATACGCTGAGGAACGACGTATCACAAGCAAATGCAAAACGAAGGCAATTAAAGCTATACAAGCTGATGCGCAAGGTTCCCCACACTACTTATCCTGGAGACACCAGATACTCGAGGGAGCCCTTTCGAATAGATTCTTGGGACCATCTCCCAGATCCGTTAAAGAAGGACTTGATCTATTCCACAGTCCCACTAAGTCTGTGGAAGCGTGGCATGGGGCTCGTAAAACTACAGCGCAACGACGATACAGACATCTTGACATGTAACATGCGACCGTACTTAATCGATAGACCTCGTTCGCCTTGCGTCGTGCTTTCATACGCTTGGGGTAATAAAGTGCAATACATTAGCATTATCTGGCTCCGGTATCGTCCACCCACACTACCTAGGTAGTAGAGCTAAATCATACACTTTCGTCAATTGTCAGCATTGTTGGGACGGACCTTTCAGTCTGAGATCGTTGGAATCACCGGTTTTGGATCGATAAAAGAATTCTGCTCAATTAGAAATTGTACGTAATAAAAAGCTACCTTGAAAACGGTAAGTTGAGTGACTGCAGAGCTTATTGGGTTGCGTGTTAGCTACTCCTTATCCCAAACGCCAACTTCCAATTCCACCTCGAAGCTTCTCCTATACACTGAAAATAAATCTTGTTCCTTCCCGCCCGGGATTTCTGGGCTTTTGCTTCGGCATATGCGGGGTTTCCGAACGTCTTGCGCAGGGTGTCTAGCGAGAACTACCCTCGTTGGGCTTTGTGGTCGCCAGCGCTGGTGTGTATCTCTTCGCTGTCTCGCTTGGTTCAACGTGTACCCCTTTACCTCGCACTTCCTTGGTCTTCCCAGTCTTGTCTAGCTCGGTCGTTTTGATATTTGGTTCCTCTCCTAGCAGCCTTCTCTTGAACTTCACCATTGAGTCCTTCTTCCACCTCGCCATTGGTGTCTCTTCCTTTCCATCCTCTGCGCGGCCGCCAAACATGATGTCAAAACGTTTTAGCGACAAAACCACAAGCACACCCGTAATTAGAAAGGTCAGAAATTCTGTGCCGACTTTAAGATCGTTAGAGGTCGCAGTGTACGGAAGCTCGCAGTGGGATACTCACCAAATATACCCGCCATCTTCCCCCCATGATAAGCCAAGTCCTTCTTAGAGGTACTATCACCGCCGCTGTTCCCAACACGGAGCCGGTCAAAGGAGTTCATGTTCAACGCAAACAGCGCAGTGAGAAATGCCAATGGCGTAAAGAAAATTGTTACGACTGCGAACCCAATAGCGGCAGTGCTAATGAGCACGCCAGCGTGTGAGTCCTCGACGCTGGCAAATGTTCGCTTTAGATTGAGTAAATCCTGGCAGGTTTTCTCTATGCGTTCAGCGTCACCGTCGATCTTCTCTGTTCTTGTCTGGTATTCGTCGAGACTTTTTAGCGCCCTCTGGACGTCGGCCCACGAATGTGAGAAAGTGGCTTCGCTTCTATATTGAGATTCGTCCCGTTTTTTCAACAGTTTTTGCATGATATCTTTCTGTTGCGCTAGGATGTGCTGTATCATAGCTAACTCACTCCGACAATCCGAGAGACGGTAGAGGAGGTCTACCTCGGTTTTATACTTTATGTCCTTGCGCATGGTTTCTTTGGTGTAAGTCATGACATCTGTCAAAACAGAGACAACGCGCTGTTCGAATACGTCTAGTGTTGAGCGAGATTCAAATGAGCGAAAGTACCGGTCGTGTCCGAATTGCTTAACCCGATTTGCCATGAAAATTCCCATCTGAAGATACTTGTCTTTTTCCACTTCTAGCTCATTGGTATGAACTGCATCCTCTTCGTATTCGTAAGCGGAAATGATAGTGTTATCCAATTTCCAAAGCCATAGTTGCGGTACGATGAGTATAGGAAATCCCTTCACTTTTTTGCGGGTTTGGCGCGGTTCAGACACAACTTGGTCATCATTTCGCTCTCTTAAAGCTGCCTCGCTAAGTCCGGGATAGTAAGCTTCGTCCAGGGTCCGCGCAGTATGTACTTTGCACCCAGCGGCGTTCGATCCTTCAATTTTCGTGCTCAGAGATCTTCGAAGTTCTTTGTACGACCCTCGGTCCCATTCAAACTCGGAATGATCCACGAGCTGTAAGCAGGGAAACTAGCCAGGTGAGCGGCGTCTTTGACAAGAGAAGGATAAACGTACTACAACTACCGTGAGATCCAAGTCTTTGGCATTTGTACTGGCCACGGCTTCAGTACCATCATTGGCTTCCGTACCGTGCTCCCAGAATCCAACCTCTCGAAAGGTCAAATTTAGATTACCAGGTTCCAGCTTTGACAAATGAAATGACTCTTCGAAAGATTTTGAGAATTGGGGCAAAGCAGCGTCGACAATTGCCTGTACACGTCAGACAGGCTAACCGTAGATGGATCTCGGTGATTATACCCCTATGACAAGTCCCTAGAGTCCGTCAGCTTGTGTGTCCAGGGAAATAGCCAAGTCTTACATTGGTAGATGACACCCGTATGACCGCGGTTGTTGCTGTTATGTAGCGGGTCCAGTCTTCCTTTGCAATGTTCTCGGCAACAATCTTTTGATCGCCAGATCGGGTATCGCCAAACAGGGTATTGGCGGAGATTGGCAGTCTCTCCGAATCGATCAGTGTGGCTCGGAGATCGACCAATTCAGAAATTCGTTGTCCCTGTGAGAAAGCTCGATACCTCCACAATTGTTTTGGACGCAGCTCAACATTTGATCTTTTAATCACAAGCAGGCAGGACGGATCTGCTCCAAGATCCAACAAAGCTGCGAGAGTCTTCACAAGTGTGCGGTCCACAGCCTGGTCAACCAGGTTTTTCCCAACAGGGGGATTTCCGTTGACCAACAAGGCAAGGTCTGTAGAATTGAGATGCGAGTTGAGCCCGCGTAGTATGATGCTAAGCCCTTTGTCCATGGAATCAATTGTACTCATGAAGAGAGTATTGAGTGGACCGATGTGATGCAAGTAGTCCTCATCTTGCTGAGTTTGTTTGCTCCTTGCTCTCGGATCTTTTGGTCGTCGGCGGCCCTGGCCTCGTCGGGTTGGTTTGCTCATCGATCCCGGGTCGCTTGATTGTTGAAGATCGCGTGCGACCGTAAGCTTCTCTCGAAAGAATCCATCGAAGGAAGTGATAAAGCTGGAGATGTCTGCATAAGTAGGTATGCCGTTGTTCACACCGATTTTTGCTTTCAACTCAACGAGTGCTGAATCTACTCTTTCCTCCGAGGACGAAGCTGTACTAACTAAAGCTGGTGTATAGTCAGCGTCTAACGCAACTCGAGAATATATCTACAAACTCCCATCATACATGACCCTGACGAATATGCCGCAGACATTGTTGGAAACAACCCTCTGGCTTTCGATCAAAGAACCAATTTACAGACAGAATTGATAAAAAACACTCCATAACATTCGCGTCTCTCAGCCTCCTCTTATCAACCCCTCTTTTCCACCTGCCCATTCAACGAAAACAAAAAGTTCAGCTCATGCACGACTCGCTGCAAGCCTCCGGATTCGATACGCCACGCGCCAATGACAAAGCTGCCGGTGCACCATACACAGCTAAGCGATGGGAATGCGTGCGGGCACCGGTCAACATCTGCACATGCGTGTTTACGAGGAACGCATTGGCGGGGGGAGCGCCAGGGAAGGCAAGCAGGAAGCAAATGGTATGTGGCTCCAAATTGTTTTCAATAACCATATTACGCGGGGCTCTTGGGATCTACAATCACATGGATGACGTCGAAAGTATCGTTTGCGCTGAGGAACGGCGTATCACAAGCAAATACATCTCGAGATGAATTAAGGCTACACAAGCTGAATCACAAGACTCACAACATCAATTATCCTGGGTACAACAAATACTCAGAGGGGAACATCTAAACATCTTCGCTTCTGCCGGTTATAGACTATGCCCTCAAAGCGATGACAACACATTAGTCCTCGAGCCTCGAATACACAAAATTGTTGAAGTGGGAGAACGTGTGGAGAAAGCTCATGAGATGGGGGCGGGTCTTAAGTAGACTTTTGGTCGCCAAGATGGGTGAACAATCAGGGCATGTGACCCTTCAACAAAACCTTGGAAAGCACATTGTCTCTGTCTTGGAGATTTCCTTCTTGTCAGCGACGCGGTGGATGATTTTACCCGCAAACAGCCAGCAATGCCAACGGCACACAACTTAAAAAGACGACTGATGTCTAGAATTTGTGTAGCTCGTTCTCTGATGATACCCCTAATTTGCGTTCATATCTAGAATAAATATCTACAAGTTGACCTTGAAGCCAACATCTTCAAGTCCCCTACAACCCCCCTCCCACCCTTCCCCCTCACCTACGGCATAATCGCCGCAAACTTCTGCAGCACCGATACTCCCCCACAGCTCAAGAACTCTCCCAACCCCACTCCGCCTGTCGCCTCACCCGTTTCAAACCCCATCTCCGCCACGTCCTTGTCAAAATTCGCTTTCATATACAACGCAAACGCCGGCGCCGCGCAAAACACCCCCGCGAAGCATCCCATCGCCACATCCGCAAATGTATTCATCCCAGGCCGCGCCGCATCAATCGGCGGCAGGAACTTCCAACTAACTACCGCCCAAATGATGCTGAACACGGGGTATGCGACGAGGAGAGGGATGGGCGTGAACGAGACATTCAGCGCGCCGCGGATAAGTAGGATGGTGGCTTCGACGCCGAGGAGGATGCATGCGAAGGAATTCCAGAGGTTGAAGAGGAGGTAGAGAGATCCGCGACCGAGTCTCGCGCCATAGCGCGCTTTGGTGTCGAATGTGAGAGATAGGGCGGAGACGCCGATTGCGAGGGCGCGCACGAGGAGGATCGGGCCGTGGGGAGAGGAGATGTGGATGGAGAGCCAGATTGAGTGGGAGATGGGCGTGTACACGGCGGACCAGATCCAGCCGAGCCAGCCGAATGCGTGGACGGTGCGTTCGGGGGTTTTGGGCATGATAATGGAGGGCTTGAATTGGTGAGTAGGAGTGCTGGTGTTGTCGAATTGTCCTTCTGCATCATCTTCGTTGACGGTATTCAGACCTTTTTTCGCAGCTTGGTTCAACGGAAGCATACCAATGCTCTCATATTCAATATCAGCTTTTGAGATGTTCGGGTTTGTGCCGGCTTTCACACTGAGCCATAACTCGTAAAACCCAGCAGCTAGGATGCGGATAAACGCAAGCCACGAGATCCAGCCGGTGAAAAACGCGATCCAAAACCCGGAGAACAGCCCGTTCGCGACGGACCCGATGAAGGCGCTAAGTATGGAGCTGAATGCCGAGGCGGAGGGGGAGAGGGTACAGTCTGACATGGCAAGCGAGTGAAGATGTGCTGAAACTCAGGTTGAGTGGAAAGTCAAGTGCTCAGTCTGGTGACACGACGACAAAATAGCGAACAAACACGAAGAAAACGCAGACCTCAAAAATCGCGGGTAGAAAGATAAGCTTTTAAGACGCGGGAGGTAAGCCCCAAGGTATTCTTAGCATACAACAGGTAGCATTGGGGGCGGAGACGGCGTTCCGTAGGCTATGTGAACCCCAGCCCTACCAATGCAAGCACAGTAGAATAATCTGGGGGCCAGAAGAAAAAAGCAAACCACCGCCCAGAGATTGAGTCCGGGGTAGTATGCTGTTCCTATCTTTCTTGCTGGCGATGCAAGGATGTACTGAGCGAACGGTGGATGGAGTGAGGCGGCGTTGAGAAAGAGAGATAAATGGCCAGGGTCTCGCGAGAAGGAGTAGCGTGTTGTTGTACCGCGAGTATGGCTTGGGAAGGTGAGCAGGTCTATTATTTCCACGCACGATGAAGAAGAGGACGGGATATCCATCAACGAGATAGAAGTGATAGAAGAGCAGGTGGTAGTCTGAACGGCAACGTTGCGATCGACACTTTCGCTCATCTACACGGGACAGCGCGTTGTCTCTGAGTCCACAACTTCCATCAGAGCAGCAATGCGCAGGACCAAAATTCACGGGACTGGGGAGGAGCTGCTCTGCTCTACCTTCTCCCTGATTGATGCAGCAAGTTGAGTACTAGCGCAACAAATAGAGGAGCGAGTCAATGGCGAGCAAATCGACGGCGCGCTTCAAGAGAAAGTCAGAAAAACGACCGCACTCTGAAATATTTGAGATTGATAACCTGAGGGTCATGAAAAAAACGCGCGATAGATTCACACAGTAACCCAAGCAAGCCACCGACAGAAAATCTTCGCGAGATACACCATATCTGCAGGCTCCAAGGGAACAGTCTGGAAATCGCGGGCGGGAAGGATCGAGATAAGCTTATTAGTACGCGGGAGGGACGCCTGAGAGCAATAATCCTAGCTTTAGGGGCTGATGCGGCTTTAGGCGGGCTGTGTAGTGGTCAGCCCTATTGGGTCTGAATGATGTGAATGGTTGGAATTTGGGGGGAATTTGGGGGCGGAAACTGTTGTTGCGGCGCAGATGATTGGTGTTTGTGGTTCTCATGATCTTGACGTGGCGATGCTGCCTTCCAGTGTGTGCAAATTAAGATGGAAGGATGCGTGGGAGAGAAGTTGTTTGGGCTGGCACGTGAGTTGAATAAGCTTGGCATGCCCAACGTGGGAATAGGAGAGATGAACGAGACAATCCGCGGGCGATAGAAATAAGGACTACGATTAGGATTATCTTGGTACGTAATTCTAAAAATGTTAATTCTGCTGATCGGAGCGTACAGCTGATCGAAGCGCATAACTGATCGAAGTGCAATTTTGCTGATCGAAGCGTACATTTGCTGGTCAAAGCGTGTCGCTGATCGAAGCTTGTAGCTTGTAGCTAATCATAATGTGTCCTACCATATCCATGGCACCATCCTCTTGCGGTGACCTACCTTGTCCTGGCCAAACTTCTCGGCATACCACTCCTTGGTACCCCAGGCGGTCACACCCAGGTTTGAGGCCACGAAGATGGTGCCGCACACCATAGTCCAGCTCACCCAGCGGCCGTCGGGCGCAGCGAGGAACGACAGAAATGTGTAGATGAGAACTTCGCACGTGTAGTGTGGACACAGCAGATTAGTAAAGATGGGGTGTGATGGCAGCTGGTAGCCCTTCTTCTCGCTGCGCAAGCGATAGAGGTAGGCGTGGAAGCTGTGCTGAAACACGTGCGCAGTCAGGACGGCAGGCACGAGCATGGTGGTGGACCAGTGTCTCGGACCCTGATGGGCGCCCTCGATCCATATGGAGACGTTCATGGCGAGGTAAAAAGCAATGCCCAGCAGCCAATGGACGAACCACATCCTGCTCTTGCTTTTGGACGTGTAGGCGTCGGACTCGAGCAGCCTGCGCACGCCCTGCAGCAGCATGAGCATCCACACGACCTGCAGCTGGCCGGGCGTGGTCCACACGCGCAGCCATAGGCCCCAGAAGAGCGAGGAGATGACCGAGGTGATGTAGAAGTGGGTGAAGTAGTTGTGGGGGACCTGGATGGCGGCGAAGTCGTCGAGGAGCGTGTCGAGGGCCGTCTTCTGCGCGGGCTCCTCGCTCGGGGCGCTTTTGCCCGTTGGAGTGGTACGAGAGCCGTATACAAGAAAGCGGCGGCGCAGGGCAGGAACAAGCTGGATGGCCAGAATCTATGGGCAGGGCAGATTAGTGGGGGCTATCGCGGGCTGGGCAGTGTGCGGCTACAAGAAGAGAGGCAGCCAGATAGAAGACGCGCAGCAGCACGGCGGGTGTGTTCGCCGGGTGCTCGAGGCTGCTGGCTGGCGGTGCTGGGCGTGACATGGTGGTGATGAGAGAGAAGTGTGCACTGCGCGAGGCACTTGGCGGGCACAGCACAGTGACGAGGAAATGATGCGGGCGGAGTGCGCCAATAATGCGAATTAGAGTTTGGCCCATGTTTGTGCTTTCACCACTAACTCTGCTAATTAGCCGGCGATCGCTGCGGTTTAGCGGCACAATTCGCGTGGGTCGCGATGCTGCTTCGGGGCTGCTGAAGCCACAGAAGGCAGTGCACGCGAGACATGGCAGCGTGCGAGAAGCAGATGAATTTCACTGAGACGCGCGCGTCATGACCCGCCGTCTGGACTACCCACGCGCTGCTGCTGCTGCGTCGCCGCCAGCCGCGGCCGCCATGATGGAGCGACAGAAGCACAACGGCGTGGTGTTGTTATGAAAGCAGCTAGCCCGTCCTTCAGGAGGGCTCCACCAGTAAGCTCGCGGCGCCCATGACTGCGTGCATGGCCTTGTCAAGCCTCTCTCCGTGTCGCTTCGCTCGGCCAGCCCTCTGCCTGCACCTCTGCATCTGCCCTTCACAACACTCCCACCGCCCATCTCGTCCCACCGCGCCAACCACCCGCCGCTGCCCTCTGACTGGCGTCGCTGCGGCCCTGAGCGACTGACCCGCGTCCCTTTGCGTGCCCGCCGCCCAAGCGCCTGCTGTTACCGCCCACCTTGCCGTCCCTTGCGCTTCGAGCCAGCATGAGGCAGGATCCCCAGCGTCCTGTCCCCTACCTGCGTGATGACCAGTAATGGCGATGCTGCATTAAACGCACCCTCTGCCCCCGCTGCAGCCCTCGGCGACCGTCCCCGCGGCACTCCAGAGCGAGACGTGCCCAAGCTGTCGTCCTCCGAGGCTGCCTCGCCGTCGTCCAAGGAGAACCGCCCGCTGCCGTCCAACGGCGACCACGACCACGACCGTGACCATGACGATGCACAGAACGAGTCCGAGGCCGAGACGGTCGTGCTCTCGCCCGAGAAGAAGATGATCAAGAAGGAGCGCATCGACGACGACGACGATGCCCGGCTACGCTCCATCAAAGAAGAATCCCGCGCCCCGACGCCGCTGAGCAACGGCCAGCGACTCTCCAGCAATGGCAAGGAGCTCAAGCTCAACGGCGCCAAGCACGGCTCCGAGCGCGATGCGAAGAGCCCGCCCACGTCTCCCAGCAGCCGCACCACGTCGCGGCACACCAAAGACACCAGCCCGACCGACTCGACCAAATCGCCCGTCCACGCCAATCTGTCGCCCACCCAGAACGCGTCGCGTGGCCGCAGTGCTTCGACCGCCGAAAGCCGCAAGCGCAAGCTGCGCGATGACTCCTTCCCCAAGTCAATTGAGCCGCCGCGACAAAAGGCGAGGACCGAGGGTCTGAAAGAATCGCGCCAGCCTGGATCCCCCGCAACCCCAGGACTCGGGCGCCCCCACAAGCGTTCACAGTCGACACAGTCCACGGCAACAGGGGTCGCCAGCCGCAAACGCAGGGAAACCACTAGCCTTGCCATGTCAATCGAGCCCACGCGTTTGCCCGAGGACGATAGTTCAGACGACTCCGATTCTGCGCCCGCACACACGCCAAATTTGCAGCAACACAATCGCGTCAAACGCTCCTCACACCGCGCCCTCACCTCACCCGCCCGGACCATGCCCAAGAGCAAGACTGACAGGTTCGGTGCCACTCGTCTAGCACGAGAAAGCGAAAAGGGCGACCTGGACGCGGTCAAGGAGGCGTATGAAGAGTCACCCGACGAGCTCAACCAGGTCGACTATGCAGGCATTGCGCCATTGCAGAAGGCGTCTCTGCATGGCTGGGCAGATGTCGTCCGCTATCTCATTAGCAAAGGCTGTAATACCGCATGCGAATCCAACGACCGCGACACACCACTCATCGATGCCGTGGAGAACGGCCACCTCGATGTTGTTCGCTTGCTGCTCAACGAAGGCCGCGTAAACCCGCATCATTCGAATAAGAAAGGACAGCGCGCAATTGACGTCATGGACTACGAGGATGAAGACGCAGAAGAGATCGAGAAAGTGCTGAGAGAAGCGATGCGAAGAGAAACCAACACGTCAAGAGACGACAAACCGCCAGAGCGAAAGCAAGCAAAGACTGCGTCAAGGCTTCTGTACAATGAGTACAACGTGGAAACTTTGATCGAAAAAGCCGGAGACGGCGATATCTTGGCTGTAGGAGAATTGATCAACAGCAACATCAAGCCGAACATTACCTGCGGTGTGGCGGCAGCAAGAGGTGGACACTATGATATCCTCAGCATCCTGCTTGCGAGCGGCCTGAAAGCGGATCCCGATCCATCGAAGCATCCAGAAACTCCCATGACGGTCGCCATCGGCCGTGGCCATCTCAAGATCATTCAACTTCTTTTGGAGCAGGACAACTTCGATCCAACCCGGCGGAATAAAGAAGGCAAGACGTACTATGAGCTCGCGGAGGAAAAGGCTGGTCCCCGATGGGAACTGGAGCGCGATGTGCTCAAGCGTGCGTTCGACGAGCACAAAGGACAGCACAGGAGTCCTCGCAGGCCTAAGAAGGAACCGCCGAACCTCTCAGCAATCCGCATGAAGCGCAACAGCTTACCGAAGCGGGACCGCTCGTCGTCTCCCCGGCAGGAAACGAAGCGTGCCCACCTCACAAAGTCATCAACTGTACCCAATCCTCCGCAAAAGTCGCGGCGCCTCATGTCAGGAAAGGAAATGGCAAATCGAGAAGGCAAGAGGCGGAAACGGGTCGTGGACGACGAGTCATCAGAGGAAGAGAGCGAAGAAGATGTGCGGCCTCCCACGAGAAAGGTGAAGCCACGGTCATTCAGCCTCGGCGAAGAAGACAAGCCAGCCAAACGACCGTTCAAAGCCCAGTCGGACGACAATGACACTACCAAGCGAAAAGTGCGTGCACGGTCTAACGAAAGCGAAGACGACCACGCAAAACCTCCCACTAAAGTTCGGAAGCCCATAGAAAAGCCAGCTAGCGCGAAGCCCACTCCGGAAATCGATTCTCCAGACGAACGGAAAATTGTCAAGAACAAGATCAAGTACAAGACATTGGACGACAAAATCAGGAAGCGCAAGATGTCTGATGCTTCGACCGATGATCGCAGCATCAAGAAGACGCCAAATGTCTCGGCCAAATCTACGCCTGCTCCTCCAGAACGAACCGCGACCCCCGAAGCCGTGCGCGAGCGCCGTCAAGAAGAGCAGCGGCTCGAGACGGAGGCTAGGAAGCGGGCGGCCGAGGCGGCAGCGCAAGAAGAGAAGCGGAAGAAGGACGAGGAGGAGGCTGCTCGCAAAGCTGCGGAAGAGGCTGAGGCGAAACGAAAGGCTGAAGCAGAGGCCGAAGCGCAACGCGAAGCACAGCGACAAGCCGAAGAGGCTGAAAATGCACGTAAGCGTGAGGAAGAAGAAGCACAGCGTCGGGCAGAGGAGGAAGCGAAACGGCAAGAAATGCTCGCAGCTCGACAAGATCGTTTATCCAAGCTTCCACGCGCCCTTCGACGAGCCTGCGAGTTGGGCCACAATCGACCGCTTCACTTCTCTGGCGAAGAACTCGGCATATCTGCAGTCTTCCTCCCGCTCTTCTACGCAACCTCGAAGGACCTTCACGAGCCGGTAGGCTCACACGACAAGACCTACGTCTGCTCTTTCCAACTCGTGGGCATCCTCGGCCTCCCCGAACTCGATCTCGCACACCTCGATGCGCCGTACGTCGACTGGCCACGCATACCCGTAACGCACAAGCAACGGGACGCCATCCTGCGCCAATACGACGTTTCTCTGCTTGCCCAAGACTTCCGCTTCCCCATGGAAGGCACGCCCGACTTCAATTACGCCAAGATTCAGGAGAGCATCAAAGAAGCCAAGAATCAGTTCCTCACCATGGACGGTCTCTACTGGATTGAGGAGAGCCTGATGCGTGCGGAAGTTGAGAAGGTCGAGAGTCTGCAGCCACTACTCAAAGATATCAAGCCGGAGTGCAGCAGAAGACGCATACGCCTTGCCGAAATCGATGACAATGCGAAATTGGAGCAAAAGCAAAAGCCGCGCAAGAGTTTCATGGATATCGTGATGAAGCAAGAAGTGGCGAATGGCGTTGTGCATGTTAATGGCGATGTGGGATGAAAGAAGCGAACTGGGTCATACGGTACTTAACACAAACATTTGTATATTTTAAAGACGATGCGAAGAAGCACTCCGCCAGCAGTGTTGTTCTTGCGCTACAAAGACCCCGGCGCCGAGGAGCGTGAGGGTGGGGATATGTTCTGACGGGCGGTGGATGGGAAGGGGCTGATGTGCGCGGATGATGACATGTACATTGAGATGAACAAATGTGATGATGATGGGACGGGATAGGAAGGATAGGACAAGGATTATAACTGTGCATACTATCAAGTACTGAACAAATATTCAAGGACATATGCACTTGAAGATGTGGAGTTGACCACGGGTATTTGTCCCTCACAGAGCGGTGGGCGGAAACGTGAGATGAACCTTGCCGAACCTTGCCGAATTTACCGTCGATCGCTGGGATTGTCTTTGGCGTGCGGTAACTAAGCTGTCCCCCACATCAAGTACATCAAGCAGTGAGCACCAATGCAGATGTCCCTGCATATCTAGGCAACAGTCTACTATATTTTCGGAAACTCTAGCTATCACCACCACCACAATGCAGGTATGTCCGATACCGATCTAGCACAAAATTTAGAACAGGGGGAGGGGGGAGAAGAGGAAGAAATCGAAGTTCCTTCGATAATCTTACATCCACACATCGACTGCAAAGTCAACACGCAATTCAAATGCCCGCTTAAAACAACCTCTAAGCACACTCTTGCTGATGCACACGAATCTGCACGAAAAGGCTGCCCACAATGCATCCTCCGCACTGCAGCAATTACTAGGATTTTCCCGGATGCACTATCCTCCGCAGAGATACAGTGCAGTCATAACTATATATTTCTGCCTTTCTACATTCAAGAGCAGCGCGTTGTGCTAGCTAGTGAGGAGGAACTGCACGATGACGAGCATCAACTTATTTGCAATTTCTATGGGGATAGAATCGGTGGACTAGGGTGTGTGGAGCAAGTTGTACCATGTAATACGGATTCGAAGAAGAGTTTGGAAACTGTGAAGAAGTGGTTAAGTGAGTGTGATGAAGGGCATGATTGCATGCAATTTTCAGCGACGGAATTCATGCCTCGCCGACTGTTAGACATACGCAACAACAACGTTCGACTACATGAGACCACACCGTTAGACCACGGTCTTAAATACGCATGTCTATCACATTGTTGGGGCATACCACCTGCCACGATGCTCCGAACCACTCCCGCGACTTTCACCGCTTTCCTCCAAACCATACCATGGGACACAATCCCCCCATCATTCCAAGACGCCATCTCCTTCGCGCGCAAACTCGCCCTACCATTCCTCTGGATCGACGCCCTCTGCATAATCCAAGACGACGCAAAAGACTGGCAGCAGCAATCCAGCGCCATGGCCGACATCTACCAAGGCGCATACCTCACCCTCGCAGCAACAAGTTCACCCAACGCAGGCGGAGGCTGTTACACGCAAATGCACACATCGCCTGCCCACCGCTCCACCAGCCCCTTGCTTACAATACACTCCGCGAACTCCACCCGCTGTCTCTCCGCGCGCCCCAAATTTACCCACAAAATGTCCCGCCTCCCGCTCTTAACCCGCGCATGGGTCTACCAAGAACGCATCCTCTCCCCACGCGTCCTGCACTTCGCCGACGAAGAACTCGTATGGGAATGCCAGCACGCCGTGACGTGCGAGTGCAGCGGAGACAATCTCGAGGACAGGATGGAGCACGCACGCATCTCGCTATCGAATAGCTTCGGGCTGATTGGGCCGCACAGGCGGCATCCTGCGCCGCTAGATCTCTGGTTCCAGATCGTGGATGAGTATACGAGTCTCAGGCTGAAGTTTGCGAGTGACATGTTGCCCGCGTTGTCGGGGATTGCGAAGGCGTTTGCGGAGAGGTGTGGCGGTGGGTATGTTGCGGGCATGTGGAGACGCACGCTAGTGAGGGAGATGTTGTGGTATAGGCAAGAGGTGGATGGGAGTGAGATATACAGGGGTGAAGTTAGGCCGTGGAGAGCGCCGAGTTGGTCGTGGGTGTCGAGGGATTGGCCTGCGGATTTCAGGGTTTTGCCTACGACTCGGGAGATTGCCCAGGTGCTGGATGTTTCTTGTCAGCCTGCTGGTGCTGATCCGACGGGGCAATTAGAGTCTGCGACGCTCACGCTTAGGACGAAGGTGTTGCGTGCACGCTTTGAGATTGGGAGCAGGACTATCGATCTCTTTAGTGGGGACTTGAAGATACCTCAGGCGGTCTTCCAGGAGACTTCTTACATTCTTTCCGAACTATGCACCGGCTACCTGGACTTCGATGAGCAGTATCAACCTGACATACTCCTCGCTCAAATCGCAGAATGCTCGGGAGACTGTCGCATGTTTTTAGCCGGTCTGCCGGCGCCCGTACATGTCACGCAGGAGGTCCTGTCATTCATGCTGCTCGCAAGACGGGAGGAGAGAGAAGAAGGTTGGAGACGTGTCG
The DNA here is from genome assembly GCF_000146915.1 of Parastagonospora nodorum SN15. NCBI lineage: Eukaryota > Fungi > Ascomycota > Dothideomycetes > Pleosporales > Phaeosphaeriaceae > Parastagonospora > Parastagonospora nodorum. The sequence goes on along the minus strand of NW_001884568.1, from coordinate 631,900 downwards.
GCCTTGCTACGATTGCTGCATACGAGCCAGATTCATCGTCCTTTGCTTGTCTCACAAGTGAAGAAAGATGTAAAATCATCGGGGACAAAAGAAAATGCGAAAGACCTAGAGTTTCAGATGAAAGCGCTGAATGGAAGCGTGCACTATTTCAGCGGCTGAATGATTCGGAGATGCAGGACTTATTGGTGTGGTAAAGCATCTTGGGGTGTACACAGCGATTAGTTTGACAATGGCGCCTACAAGTTCTCTTATTTCCGGCCCTCGACCATGATGATGTGATATCCATGCTCTGTCTTGACCTCGCCAATCTTTGGATTGCTTGTGGTGCTAGGTTCGAGTTCATATGCGACTTTCTCAAAATCTGCGTGGAGAGTGTTGCGTGGTTTCCAGCCCAGACTACCAGCTGCGTAAGAGAAGCATCGGTTAGCCTACGGCAAACAATAAACGGCAATGTAGAAAAGGAAAACATGCAGCTCTAAGATATGAAGTGTGAATTTGTAAGTGCATGGACGAGTGCGAAACGTCCACAAAACAGACCTCCCACAGTCGAATATCCAACGCTCAACACTATGCGATAATGAACCAAACATATGTAATTAATCAACATACCTTGTTTCCGCTTATCCTCACTCAGCTCACTCGCAACCACATCAAACTTCTCTCCATCCCTGAGCCTCCTAAGCGCGTCCTCCTTTTTACTATGCTTCTCGCACAAAATATGGCGGACGTTGATGGATGTCGCGGGCTTGAGTTTGCTAGACGACGCGCCGGCTGTCGTGTCTTTGGATTTCTTCGGCGCCATGGTTGGGAAATGGGCGCCCTTGCTGTTTGGTACGAAATGGGATGGTGAGAGGACGACGGTGGTGACGTATGTCGCTGAGGGGTAGCTTAGTGGGGGCGGTGTGGCGCTGTTCAGCGCCTTCTGCTGCATCCCTCCCCGATAACTTCAGACTGCACCCTCTCTCCCTCCACCTCAGCGTTCAGCTCCATGCTCAGCGCCTTGATCGGGTCCGTCGCCAACGGGCTATTCCCAGGGTTTTGGATCGCCCCTTTTCACAGGCCGGATTGAGTGCGAGGTCTGATGAGAAGATGAAGAGTACGGGGTTTGATTGTATATCGTTAGCATTGCTAATGTTGAGATGGAGGTGCAATGTGGGGCGGACTTGAAGCGTAAGTTAGCGCTGTCCAAACATCATCGTCACATTATTGGTGTGCCTCAAACAGCGATACTGCCGTTTCGGAATGTTCTATACACGCGCGGTTGCGAAATTTAGTTCAAATGTAGTTTACACGCGCGGTTACAGTTTCGCAATTCGATGAGTGTTGAAGATAATCAGAAAATGTTGCTTATTTTACCACACGACCAAATCCTGCGTCTCAGATTCATCGAACATCCGAAATACCGAACGGTTGCGCTCTGCTTGCTGTTCTACAATCGCTACTACCTCCTCTCGAGTCTTGTGTTTTAACATGTCCTGTCTATATTCACGCTTGGCTCGAGCAAAGACCGTCTTGTCTGGTTCATACTCGGCGATCGCTGCAATTCCGACGCGTACCCAGCCGTCTGCACGCCTTGCTAAGAGCAGATATGATCGTACCTCCTGCGTGATGTGGATGTCTGCGTAGACGTTGTGTAGATGCACTTTCTGTTCTCCGGTACATGTGGTGAGTTGCGCGAACAAGATGTCGATGGCAACGGCGGTGTCGAGATTTAAGTACCCAGTTTCCAGAGTGAATTGATGATGCGAATATGAACGTGGTAATTCTTGGAGTTCTAGAGCATCAGCTAGGCATATCATGCCAGCTGAGTCTAGATGGGCGGGTAGAGCTTTTGTTGTGAGAGTCAAACGAGCAGTTTCTAGCTCGCCGGTAGGATCCGCTCCAGATGGTTTGCACACGATATCTCTGACGTTTGCCAGTTCCTTGGTGACAGGCAGGAACCTCGTTTTTGAAGTGAAAGAGGCTGAAGCCCAAGACCATGAGGGTGCTCTCCAAGGTTGCACTTGAATTTCCGTCTTTTCTGCCTTGTCATCCTCTTCCTCGGTCTGTTCTTCTTGTATATTCTCGTCATCTTCAGGAACCTCCTGGAAGTACCAAAGCAAGTTTGACACAATCCTTCCCTTCCACATCCCTGCAACATATTCATCGCCAATCTTCTCAGCAAACACTTTGGCAATGCCAGAAAGCGCTGGAAATACATCGCTAATCTTTGTCAAAGAAAGAGATGTGAAATCGCTGACAATCTTGTACCACAGATCCAGTGGAGTAGGATGTCCACTGTTCGGTCCAACAACAACGTATTCGTCGTCGTGAATGCGTACCCGGTCCACAATGCCGTTTTCCAAATCATCGCTACCGCACTCACAAGCCACTTCTTGGTTACATTCCCAAATGAGTTCTTCGCCGGCAAAATGTAGCACTCGAGGAGACAAAAGCCGCTCCTGGTATACCCACCCACGTTTCAGCAATGGAAGAGACCCTAAGTCATGGTCAAACTTCCTCCTTGCGAAGATCTCACGCTGAACCCCGTCTTCATACTGAACGACAGCAACTGGCGCACTAGGACGATGAACCCTCGGCCCGTCATGCTGTGTATACATCCCGCCATCTGCATCCTTTGCCGAAGTAGCTGCCAGCGTAAGGTACGAATTTTGATACACGTTCGCCATATTTGCAGACTGTTCATGCCAATCCTTCTTATCAGGTTCGTCTTGGATAATACACAGTGAATCAATCCATAGGAACGGTATGTCGAGTTTACGTGTGACTGCTATGGCGTCCTGGAATGTCTGGGGGAGGTCGTTCCAGGGAATTGAAGTGCGGAAGGCGTACAAAGTTGCGGGAGTAGTTCGCAAGACTGTCTTGAACGGATCGTTCGGTTTCGGTGGTTTGCCCCAGCAATGGGATAAGCAAGCATATCGAGTTCCCCGATCATGGAGGGTTGTTTCGTGGAGTCTGACGGTATTGTTGCGTACGTCTAGTAGCCTTCTCGGTAAATTTGGCGTTACTTTCTTTATGCAGTCATGTTCGGTGTTACAGTTGTTGATCCACCCTTTTGCTGTTTCCAAGCTTTCACTTGAAGCAGTATCGCAGGATAAAACACGCTCGACATCTGATCTGCAACCAATCTTGTCACCGTAAAAGTTACTCATGATATGATCTTTGCCAGTACGCTGTGTGTTGCTAGCCATTACAATGCGATGACCTTGGACGCGGAAAGGCGAGAATATGTAGTTGTGCGAGCATAGAATCTGCGCAGAGGCTGGCAGATCCGGGAGTATCTCACTACTGGCGGCAATGCGGAGTATACATCCTGGACAACCCTGCGAAGCAGATCTCTGCGCATCACCTAGGGTATGTTCGATTAATGCTTTGAGCGGACACTCAAATACCGCGTCTACGTTGTAACCAACGTTCTGATGTAGAGTTACCAGGGGTACTTCTGCTTCTTCCTCTTCCTCTTGTTCTTCCTCATTCTCCTCCTCCGCCTCGCCGTCCGATCCGTTCACCGATGATGCAGGCGTATCGTACACACCCACATCACTGGATTCCGTTGTCCGAGTTCTCGATAGACTATCCAGATCCATGGCTGGTTTTCTGTAATTATCCTCTTCGCGTGATACTCCGTTGCTTATACGAAAAGATCCGGCATCAGATGCGCTGGCACAGATCCTTTTGGTGGCTGTAGCCTAACCTGCCCAGAACGTTCCGTCTTAGGGCAATCCGACCAGTCATAGATCTCGCGGCGTAGCAGTGTGCATATCTGTAAGTCATTTACTATGGGGCAAGGAAACAGTGGCATCCCGTGGCCTGTAGCTGTGCACAGCCTCACATGTTTCGAATCCTACGGCGAGGCACGGTATATACCTTCAAATGATTGGAAGGCTATTGGTTGTGGGGAGATGGTGTCGCGCGGCTGACACGTTTGGCCCGTGGGCGGCGCTTAAGCTGCAACCGGATTTCGCTCAGGGTGACTCCTGATATGAATTTCCCATGCAACGGCTTTCCGGGCACAACATTGCTTTGACCCTACAACTTCACAGAATCTGTGTACTTTCTTGATGTGGAATGAGATGGGGATGAGTGACTTATGTCTGCCGTGGAATGGGTGTGTGGCGTGGGGTAACAGAGTCAGGTGGGGGCGATGCGGCGCGGTCCAGCGCCTTCCGCTACAGGATCCGCCTAATAAATCCTCTTTATGAAGAACGATTAATTGTACGTGTGATTTAAGCGAACAGTGTACAGGGTTGATTAAATGAAGATCAAAAGAGGTTTTTCGATGAATAACGGTCCTCCTCTGTCAAGGAGACAGCTGATATCCAGTGCAAAGAAAACAAAATCTAACTTCCACCAAGACCACTATGGCTGCCGCGAAGAGCCTCTCTATGATCTCCGACCCATCCTCTCTGAGCTGGAAAGCAAGTCGGAGTCACTCTCAGCTTGAAACCAATCAAAGAACGGATGGCCTCGTTGCGATCGCGCTAACCAAGACCCTGCACACGACACGGCGAGCAATGGCTTCCAGTATGACAGGGTCCAGGAGATCGCCTGGAGCCGACATAATTGTAATGTGCCGAGATTTGGGCAAGGTCGGTGTGAAGCGAATCGCAAACGGTAGGCGCAAGGACTATCTGGAGACGTTGACGGGGGACGCTTCCGCCTCTGTGAAAGGACCGCGGGAACTAGCTTCAGGTTCTGCGGTGTAACCCGAGCTGCTGCTCCGGATATTAGGCGTTCGAGGTGTTGAGTCGGTTGAACACCTGACGTGGAGTGGTCTTCAACAATGGTATACGATTAGGGTCGGCTACTGTTCGAGAGTGGTCTTGCTGGAATAAAAGGGCTCTGAGGGGGTTCGATTAGCTGTAGCGCTGGACATAATTCGAATTCACGACTCTCCGTGTTACAGGTATTGACTTGGTGTAACGTGGGGTTGACTTGATGTTCAGAGAGTGTGGTGTCGAGCGCTATGGGGCACCGCCCTGATCAAAAGAGATACTCAACTTTCTGAAATACATGCCGAGTCCTGTGTCTTGCGAGACTACAAGTCAGAGCCTGTCGATCAGGGAAGATTGAGAAGGTTCCATGTCGGGCGGCTGGTTGTGTGTAACGTCCTATATGGTACGAAGTAATGGCGTGGTGACACGAGACTGCGATCTGAGTAAAGAAACGACAGGTTTTCTGGACGACATTATGAAAGCGAGACTCTCCTTACAGTACTCTTGCGGCATAGAGAGCGCCCAGTCTTGTTACCTTCGCGAAGTGCCTTTATCCCGTGAATCTATATCTGTAATTTCGTTAAAGCTGCAAAAACAACGTTGAGATACACTACGTTGATGTTTTCGAGGCATGGGAGAGTCCGATAGAGGGAGTCAATAGTGGGACAACCAGATTTGGATTAAAAGCGCGGAAGTGTTAGCCTGCATTTGCCGTCCTGCATGTGTTATTTGGGCGCTTCGAGACGAGTGTGTATCCTCTCGGTTAAGCAGCAAGCATGCTGCTGCATGATCCTACGTAGGAACAAGGATAAGTGAGTAAGTCTCGATATTAGAAAAGACGTTGAATATACTCATAATATTGTTGTATCAAGGCGGGATGGTCTGGCGGGAAAGAAGGAACATGTTGCGCATTGCCCATGAGTTTGACGACTGCCTTCTCTCCCCCACTCGAAATGTGATTGTATCACCAACTCCTATCTGAATTATTCTGATTTCTCGATGTAAGAAGCGTTCGGATCTGTGTGATACATCTTGTCTCAAGGAAACTGAACATGGCACGGGTGTGGCGTCGTATATGACAATTTGCGCACTAGTTCCAAGAATGAGTAGTACTCAGATGCGTACTTCCAGGCGATACGCTCGATTTCGAGACCCCGAGCCAAGAGATGCAAGAGAACTGACCTTATCCAATTGGCACGCGATCCTGGAGGAGATCTGAAGATGAACAAGTTCCTTGTTCACATCGCCGCGCATCCATCCCACCACTTCGCGAAGCCACCACATCACCTTCGCCCAATCATTCTATCCTAGCAAGCATCAAACGTCCCGTCCGCAGCGTTGAATGGTCGACGCAACGGCGCACATCCCAGACGCGTGGTCTGGCAGGTTTCCACGCGGGACGATCAAGTGGTTCCAGCCCTATGACGTATGCGCACATCCCTGTCAAAACACGGTTGACAACGTCGCACCTGTACAACTGCGGCACAGAATCCTGTAAAAGTTGGAGGCTGTGATTGAAGATGAGATCACTAGCTGCGTATGATGCAAGATCAGGGGTTTGGTGGGGATATATATGGCTCGGCTGCCTGATTTGGGGCACTCCACATGCAACAAATCTCATCACATACTATCACAACTCTTGGGGTTCCTGGAAGTACATCAGCAAAGCTTCGGAAACTTGAGTGATTTGATACCAAAGACGCAAAAATGGCAAACAACAACGAATCGAAGACCTACAAGCAACAGGCTGGAGAATACTACAACAAGCAATATGAGAGCTGGATGCCCTGGATCGAGGACAAGTACCTGAGCTGGTTCACCAAGGACAACAAGGCTTCATATGCCACGAAACGTACGTCATCCCTTTACCCTGTTCTTTGCCCCACAAGTCACACTTCGTCCTCATACTACCTCGTCGAAGTCTGAGCTAACACCTTATCCAGAGAACCTTGACAAATCCAAAGTCACTGGTATCGAGCAAGTCGACAACCTCCAAGACGGCGTCAACGGCCTCGTATCAGGTCAAGTAGGCAAAGGCGGTCTTGCCCAACCTCTCGGCGATGCAATCTCGAAAGAAGGCATCAACCGCGCCGAACGCGGCGGCAAAGACGAGAACGGGAAGCCTATCGAGAGCCAGGGACCGCTTGGTGGATATGGACAGAGCGCTGCTGACGGCGTGAAGAGTGGTGCGGGCAGTGTTGCAGGTGGTGCAAAGAGTGCCGGCGGGTACCTAGGAGGGATGATGGGCGGAAAGGGTGGAGATAAGAAATAGGTTAAGGAAATGCTGGAAGATCAAAGAGGAGGAAAGATTAATACCATGATACCTTTGGCGGCATAGATTGTTTAATGACGGCTTACGAACTAGTATTGGGCGTTCGAATTGTTGTTTATTGACCTAGTCAATCATAACTTTGTGTTCCGTGTCAAGGACGTTGACTGCCTGTGATTACTGATCAAGCTTGATGCTGCCCAAAATCGCTGCGCAGGCTCATGATATTTGGTGTTTGACTGCCGGTTCCATCTGAGCGAACACAACCTTGGACTTCACAACCTTGAACTTGTCGCATCCATGGGCTTGGAAATGATACCATGCTCTGAAATTAGACAGCGAGGAGGGAAAGTCCCGTTCTTTGATACAGGGTGTTGCGTTGCGGCAGAAACATTGTGGGGTTTCGTGGTTTCAACGAGGAGTAGCGCGAGAATTGAGTCGCCGAAAAGGAAGCGTCGTGTTGTTGACGGCAACTTGCTTCAAATGGCGCAAATCGTGACGACTCTCATATCAAGTGCTGTTGTCGCTCGTTGTTTTGGCATTGCTATGCTCAAAACTCTATCGATGCCAGCAGCAGCGGTATGCACAGTCTGGGTATGTCCGGGGAATGCTTGCGATAGATCGCAGAACATGTTGAGCGAAAGTTTGGCTAGGATGTAGACAGAAAACGGTCGACGGGTGTTCCGCACCTGAACCAACAGCGTAATTCCTAGACTGCCGAAAGTCCACGTTTATCGCCTGCTTGGTTCCGGTCTGATGGTACCGGCCTTATTATTCTCAACGAATCCCGAGACGCCAACAACTCGGAGTGTCTCCGATAGATCGCGAACCACAGGCGCACGTCCTTCAGCCTTTCACAGGATACCTCGGGAATTCTTATCACGGATGCAGGCTCTAACGGGTCCCTTGGACGCCGAAGGGAAAGCAACAACGACGATCTTGTTGGTTTGAAACGAAGCACGGACAGAACCTGCCCAGGTAGGTAGGTGTGTGATTAATCGCGCGGCGCGACACGCGGGAACACGTGGGGAAGCAGGCACCAAGACCAGGGCAATGTGTAAATGGAAGTAGTCATTGATTCGTCTCTGTGTTTCTTTTGCTATAGTACAGTTCGTGTCGTTCTCATTAGGTGTGAGGCAGTTGAGTAACAAGCTCGACGTCTGAGCTCGATCGCTCCGTGCGAAAGATGTTGACATCGGTGGATTTTTTGATCGCGCCAAGTGGCAGCGAGTTCTGGCGTTGTCGACTGCCATCATGATGGCGCAAGTATGAGCCTTTGTTGCTGCTGCTGCCGTATTTCTCCTTGCTCGCATATGTGCTCGACTCTCGAAATTGTCGGAACATCTTGTGGAAGAGGGCGTGCATGGCTGGCATACAGGCTACGATAATGAAGAGATTCGCCTCGGTGGCGCACCAGTATAGACCAGATGTGTTGTCATCTATAATAAAGGTGTCAGCGTCATGTTCATCTTTCATAGCAACAGATTGGTACTTACATGTTGGGTTCGTAGAGTCTCCGAACTGAACAAAAGACCAGAGACGTAAACAGCTGACAATGGTAATGACGAAACCGACAGAAAACATGGACATGATCTGAAGCTTCTTCTTTGGCGACATGTTGAGTTTCGCCAGCATGGGTAGTGGCATACTCAAAATAGCCAGATCCAGGAAGATTTCGACAGCTCCTCGGACGAAGCCGAACAGTTTGACATCGACACCACAGAAGCCTGCCATCTCCCCTCTCCATCCATCCCAGAAGAATTTGATGGGTGTGCACTGAAAGATCATGGAGACCACATTGCAAATGCCGAATGCAGTGACGACACCAACGAAGCCCCAGACTATCATGCGCAATTTGTGGTCTACCATGATGCGCAGGTAGAAGGCAAGGATGGATAGCTGGCAGAGACATTCAGACCACATGTACATGAAGTACGCGACATAGAGCCCTTTCAGACTCTCAGTGATATTGTCGGCTGGAATACCCCACATGTCGCGGCCGAACCCAAGCTTTGCAGCGACGACAACTGGGACATTCATTCCGATAGCCACAAACTAGAAGACAAGTCAGATCAGAAGAACGATAGCGCAAGTGAGTTACGCACCCCTGAAAGTCCGATCAACAAATCGTCCCATCCGAGCTGTGCTTGCGCAGAGATCGCGCGGTCAGACAGACGGAGTATTACCATCAACAAGGCTAAGCTGCCAAAAGATGCTGTAACCCCCATCAATGTGGCACTCTGATCGCGTGTTGGAACACCACATGCAGCATAGGTCTCGTTTGTTGCTTGTAGCATTTGGACCACTGTACAGTTTGCTGCATTGCATGCCGCTGCAGTGTTCATGAAATTTGTGTCAGCACAAAGGCAACCGAAGTCGCTTGGTGAGCACCGCGACATCGATACAGTTGCGAGAACGCATTTTGACTGAATGATATGTCAGTGTAGTACGGTGGGATGGTCTACGACAACTTACGGCGCATGTCGGCAATTTTGCAAGGAATTCTTGCTGAGCAAAAACGCCCTGTGTCAGAGCCCCGACGGATATGAGGATGCTGGATAGCTTCATGTCGAATCTTGATATAGTGGAGCAATGGTCAACTTCGACGGTCTCTGAAGCACTGGGGTCATCCAACGTGTCCGCGGCATTGAGGAACTCTTAAGTCTAAGATAGCACGATGGGTCAAAATCGGATGCCAGGGGCCTGAAACCACCATGTTGCTCTTTACTGCTCCATCAGCACACGCACGCACATATCCACACCTGAACAAGGGTATCATTCATCGTCGAGCGTACCCGAGCCAAAGTGGGTTACGGCCCACCAACAAAGGAACAGAAAAGCAAAGCGCACAAGCGTAAAATACGTTTTGGGCTCGACATCGATTCAGAACCTGGTGCAAGTTGGACGATCTTCTCCAGCAATCTCACAGCGAACGGGAAAGGCGTTACGAGGAGAACCACACGATGGGGCCGCTGCCCGCCGTGTCCCAACACTAGTCTCGTTTTCAAAGTATCAAGGACGTTTCTGCTCATCGAACCAACACTTTGAGTATGCAGCTACAAGCCTCACTGTCGTTAAGAAGAAGCAATGACTACTATCAACGCCAAATTTTCGCTTGCAGCAGATACTGCAGAGCCTCTTATTCGCCTCATCCCAACGCTGTGGTCAGTGGAAAGTTTTCCGATGAAGAACATTACTGAATCCTTCGATGCCCAGCTTGATGGTATCCACCAATGAAGTTACTAGCGAAGCAAAGGCTCGGTCCGAATCCTCAGGCACCCCATGTACGCCCAATGCGTTATATTCCACGTTTGGTAATTTGTGGCTGATCGAGACAAGTGTGCCACCAAAATCCTGCCGATGCGTAAGAACGTTGTAGTTTCGTGGTAGAACAGCAACACACACGCTGACTTGTATGGATGATGGACTTTTCTTGACCATGTCCAATAGTTGTGCTTACACAGTAAGTTCAGAGGATTTCACATGCCTGATGCCATCGTAGAGACACTAGGGGTGTGGGCCCTGGCCCCTAAACTTACTCGCTTCCGCGTATCCGCCTGTCGCCCACGCGCGATGCTACGATGGTCCCTGGACCCACCACGTTCAACATCGCCTAACGAAGCTGTTATGCCGCTCCCTACCCCTCCGTGGAGCGGCAGGAGCCTTTCGTGCATGTGCTGATGAGCAAGCAAGCCCCGTAAAATTTTTGAAAGTGATAGACCGTGCCTTTATTCATTTTCATGCAAGTAGCTCCTCCATCACGTCCACGGGTCCTTCACAATCCACACTTTCTGATTCGGTCCTTTCAGTTCCAAGGCAAAGATGCTGGACACACCCACTGTGTTGATACTCCTGCTCGGCGTGTCTGTTGCTTACCTGATTCAGCACTTGGCTCGCTCGAATAGGACAGGTCGCCCACTGCCTCCAGGTCCCAAAGGATTACCACTTCTCGGCAATGTCAATGACCTACCAAAACCTGGTATGCTCGAATGCCACCACTGGCTAGAGCATAAGGAACTCTATGGAGAGATCAGTTCCATAACAGTTCTTGGTCAGACTTTCATCATCATCAATGATGCTCAGCTTGCGCTGGAGCTCCTCAGGGATAGGCCACAAGCCCATGCTGCTCGCCCACACATGGTGTTCAGCAGTGACATGTATGACTTCCTAGCAAAGTTTAAATTACATCATGCTGACCTTAGTGCAGGATTGGGTGGAACAATACCCTTGCTATGAGCCAGTACACGGATGTTTTCAAGAAGCATCGATCAAATATCGCAAAGGTTGCTGGTAGCACCACCTCCCTCAACGTATTCAACCGCGTTCAGGAAGAGGAGTCTGTCCATTTCCTTCTCAATGTCCTCGAGTCTCCCGAGAAGTTGTTTGACCACATCAAGAAGGAAGCTGGCGCCGTCATCTTGAAGATCACCTATGGCTACACTGCCGAGCCCAAGGGTAAAGACATTCTCGTCGACATGGCTGGCCAGACCATGCACGAATTCTCCGAGTCTACCATTCCTGGAAAATGGCCTGTAGACGTCATGCCCTTCTTGCGATACCTCCCGGAGTGGATGCCTGGTACAGCTTTCAAGAAGACTGCTCGTGATATGGCTGCTCAATTGCAGGAGACCACCGAACGACCATACGCTTTCGTCAAGCAGCAGATGCGTGAAAAGAAGCACAAGACATCCTTCCTATCTCAAGCACTTGAGGAACTCGGCTCTGATCCCGACATGGAGCGTATCCACAAATGGTCTGCCTCGTCAATGTACCTCGGTGGCGCCGACACCACCGTATCAGCTCTGATGACCTTCTTCCTCGCCATGACTCTCTTCCCCGACGTCCAGAAGAAAGCTCAAGAGGAGCTCGACAGTGTCCTCGGCAGCGATCTAGCCGCCAGTGGCGATCGTGACAAGCTACCATATCTCTGGGCGGTTGTTCTGGAGACACACCGATGGCATCCGGTCGCGCCTATGGGACTTCCTCACGCCGCCACCAAGGAAGACATGATCCGCGGCTACAGAATCCCCAAGGGCGCATTGCTGCTACCGAACAACTGGTGGTTCACCCACGACCCTGCCGTATACCCCGACCCCATGGAATTCCGCCCCGAACGATTCATCGAAACACCTACACATAAGGCCGAGCCTGACCCACGCACCTGGACGTTCGGATACGGACGTCGTGTGTGCCCTGGACGCTACGTTGCCGACAACGCGCTGTTCCTTACCATTGCACAGTCATTGGCCGTCTTCAAGATCGAGCCATTGGTTGAGAACGGCAAGGTGGTGATGCCCGAGGTCAAGTTTGAGCCTGGAGTTGTAAGCCATCCCGTTCCGTACAGGACGAGCATCACGCCGAGGAGCGAGGAGCACAAGCAGCGTATTGTGGAGGCAGAGAAGGAATACCCTTGGGAAGAGAGCGATGCGAAAGCTTTGAAGAGTTTGAAATGGTAGACTTGCGAAAGCATGCCGGTTATCCATAGATGAAACTATAGCTCCTTCAACGAAGCATTTTGTGTATGAGAGAGCATCCACTTTATGGGTCATCAAGGTCTTCGCATTTCCATCAAGTGTGGAACACTCATGATAGCATCTTACTTTATGATCTAGTGATCATTGATTGACTCACCTTGAATCATTTGCACTAGACTCGACATGCGATTTCGCGAAGTGATGGGCTTGACTTTGCTGGTGCTAACATTTCCTGTCAAGAAAATTATCAATCCCGTCTTTACCAGCATCATAGAAAGATAGGGATACCGGAATCCAAGTCCTCTCGGCGAGCATATGAAAGCTTTCGATCATGAAAATGAGAATGTACAGCCATCAAATTCACAATGAGCGGAGGTTTCCGCGCTAACCCCCACTACAGCCTAGCTCCATATCTTGGCACAACCTCACTGCGACGAAGCTCCAGCATTGGACCGCGAAACCGCACATCTACGTCACAACCATGGCTTCAGGATACGGACTCGCTGGTGGTACGTATTCACCTACTTTTCCCAAGATACACAGGTGGTTTGGGAGCGGTGGCGGCGCGGAGACAACGGCAATGGCATGACGAACATCGAACCCGGAACGAATGCGACACGGCGACCTACGACGAGAGCGAGGATGCGGGAGCATGAGCATGAGGATGCGGACCGATCGAATATATCTGGAGATCTATGGCGCGATCGAGCGTCTGGTGGCAGCAAGACCAACGAACTACACCCGCGAAAGCCGAAACTCATTCACCACGAACAAGCATCACCACCACGACACTCTCCAGCTCATCCGCAACACGAAACCACCCTTGCTCCGACCTGCCATATCTCCACCACCACCCATCAACCCTTCCACACATACTAACCCGCCACCCCAGGCCCATCCCGCTGCTTCCCCTTCTGGCAAGAAGTCCTCGCCTGCTACGTGACCAACACCTCGGCCGAAGACAACAGCGGCGCCGCAAAATGCCAGCCCGTCCTCGAGGACTACTACGAGTGCCTGCATCATAAGAAAGAGGTGCGTTAGCTTATCCTGCCCATCCCACTTCCCTCCTTCACACAACACATCCCCTGACCCTGACCCTCCACGAACTGTGCTTCTGCTACGGTGTAGACTTGAGCAGCTGACGCCCGATTCTAGGCCGCACGTACCCTCGCCCTGCAAGCCGCGTACCGCAAAGCCGAAGCCAACATCAAGCGCGACGACGCGCCGAGCGCGGGGGAGATAAGGCGTCTGGGCGTGTTGGATGCGCCGCTCGAGGAGAAGAATTTGAAGCCGAGCAAGTGGTTTCCGCACAAGGAGATTAACTAGACTGGAAGTGAATTGGTTTGGGGAGATGGGAATGAAAGTTCTCTGAGTATTTTATATGCCTGTTTGATCCAAGGTGATGTGTGTTTTGCATGTGTCATGGTATCAATTGATCCTCATCCACGAAATCACACCATCATAAACCGAAACATTCATCATGCAATTCATTCGACTCGAATCCGATACCCATACATAACCCCCTGCCCACACCTCTCCCTCCCACCCGCGCAAAACCATACTGAGAAAGTCGTTGATATCGTCGTCATGCTGATGCCCACCAATATAACATGAAAACGCCATAGTAGAGTATTGAAAAGGAAAAAGACGCAGCCCCCCATCGTACTGATACACGAAAAAGAAAACTCCATGTTCCACCTTGCAGTACCCAAAAAAATAGATGCACGAAGCAACCTGTAATGCAAAACAAGACTTGTGCTATTGCCTCTCACGCGAACTCGGATCAAGGCATCTCCGACAACTTCTCTCTCCCCAGGAAATGTCTGAGTAACATGTTGCGCAAGTCATTCGGCGGCGAACCACCCACACACTCGTTCACGTTCCGCGACTTGGATTCCTAAATATTCGCTGGGACGCTGGTACGAGACGGCGGGGGCGTGGCGGCATTAGATATGCCAAGGCCATGGGCTTGGGCGATGGAGCGGTGAAAAGATCCTATCTTCTGGAAGCCCCTGGAAAGATGTTAGATATTTCAAGCTCAAGTTTTGGTAGTTTACACTTACTTTGACAAATCGTAGCTCTCCTCCTCGCCCTCGGCTTCTTCTTCGAAAGACGTTAGGCTGGCGCCGCGGACCATACCTCCATTGCCGGTGGGGCCGAAACTGTTGATATTCGAGTTGGAGCGCGAACGCTGGGGTCCGATGTCACGGCGGCTGACAGGACGGGATACAGTGCGGCTAGGACTTTCGGGGCCGGCATCTTCGTCATCCTCGGCTTTGTTGTCACCGGCCTCGTCGTCTTCGTCCTCATCCTCGGGATCGACATCATCATTGTTCAGAATGGGCGGCGAACTCGGCTGTGGAGGGTCGTCGTTCTCATCCTTCTCATCCGGACGCTGAAGCTTGATAGGACTGAGCTCCGGGTAGCCCTTGGCAGGGGTGCTCGGAAGATCCACAAACTTCCAGAAAGGCGCCGGACTTGAGAAGTGCATGTACTGGCTGGGTACTTGAGCAGTACTGGGAGGCGCAAGTCGCGGGGCGTGGCGTGTTACAAGCGGAGTCACCAAAGCATGGTTCATCCGACTGTTCTCATTGTGGCTGTTTGTGTTTGGATCAGAATAGAGCGCAGGCGGTGAGTTGGCGGCTTCGCCCTTTAGTCCGGACACACTGGGCTTAACAGGATCTACCACCGGTGAAGACTCAAGTTGTCGGCGTTGATCGTCAGTTTTGATGTAGGTAGGTTCACGTGCCCCATCATGGCCATATGCGTGACGCTTTGCGGGTGTGACGAAGCTGTGGTTGTCTTGAAAATTTGGCGAACGCTTCAGGCTTCCATAGGGACGTGGACCGCGGTCAGGCGTGTACGACTCCGTTGCCATTGGAACAGAAGACAAAGGTGGTGTGGCAGATCGCGGTGGAGATTTGACACGGCTCTGCTGTCGATAGTCGTGATCAAGTGCGCCAACAAGACGCTCTGTTGCCTGAGCAGTAGCATCGCGATGACCAATGGCTGGCGAGCTGGGTCCGGAGCCGTCCAGGCGGCTACCTATTGCGATCCCACCTCCTTTCCTAGGGTTGAGCATTTGCTTCTTAATGAACTCATCGCGTTCGGAATCGGCAATCTTCCACTTCATGCCCTTGCCTGGCTCGTCCGTTCGTCGAGCGACCTTCTCGAATGACTTGTTGAGAGACAAGTTGTGTCGAATTGAGTTTTGCCATCCAGCATTCGTATGGCGGAAGTAGGCGTATCGGATCTTGATCCAGTCGTAGATGTTGGACAGTGTAAGCATCTCCTCTTCGCTGCTAAGGATAGCCTGGCCAATGAGTTGTGCATAGCTGTGAGGTGGCTTGATGTCCTTGGAAGAATCATTGCCGTAGTCAATATCGTCATGGTTTTCATAGAGCAGGCCGCGCGAAAAGACAGCAGGCGAGCCTTTGCTGCGAGGATCACGCTCGGCGCGGAACGTTAGTGGTGTGCCAGGAGGAAGCCGTCCAGGTGTAGAAGTCATCTGATTGTAGAAGGCCTGTGAAGATTGCTGTTTGTTGCGCGGATGTGACGAAGGCGGGAACGGGTCATAGTGCTCGCGCTTCGGAGTCGGTCCACTGGGATGTGCGTGCTGGTGCGCTTTGGGCGGTGGCTTTCCGTCATTATCAGATTCCACAGCGTCCTCGTTGTTAACCTGGCGCCATAGCATGGGGTGGAACTCGTCCTCTTGGTTGGCCAGCAGGAAAAGCATTTGCGTGCCCATGATGCCAATGCAGATACCCGAGTGAAGCGGCTCGATCTGCCCTTTGGTCAAGTGGCGGTCGTCCAGCTTGAGACCGTTGCGGCTGTTGACGGCAATGTACCATGTCTGGTCCTGGAGGTTGAAGCTGATTTCGGCGTGTACTCGAGAGATCTGTCGCTCCGGGCCAAGGTCGATATGTACGCCCCATTGCGAAATAGCAGCCTCGCTCATAGGAAGACCCGCTACATCGGGCTGGGAGCTGGGCGGATGCGGGCGGACAGCGGCGTCTGCGCGTCCAATGAGGACTCTGGTATCCTGGACGAAGAAGCACCAGTCGCGCGCAGCGATCTTAGCAAAGGCGGCGATGTTCTGGCCCTCATTGCGGCGCGCCTGCAGCTCGTTGGCATAGTCGACGACGGCGTTGGGCGTGTAGTGGCGAGGCGTGCGGAGGGATGCGATGACGAGATTCTGGCGCTCTACGGGGTCGGTCGGGTTGTCTGCATCGCCCCCGTTGGGCAGGGTCGTGTTGGAGTCGTTGCTCGCGACAGACTCGGCTATACGTGCGCGCGGGGGCTCGGCGGCCGCAGCGACCTCCTGGGCGCCATTCAACTGTGCAGTCTGTGAGTTCCCTGGCCGGCGAGCATGGCGGTGCGTGCTACTTACCCGTCTGCGCTTCCGCGAGGGCGTGGCTATTGAGTCGGGGGTGTCGGCATCGGACTGCTGCTGGGGGTCGGGCACATCTCTGCGGTGGCGCAGACTGCGTCTGCTGGAAGGCGGCATGAGCGCTGTGGTATTTGTGTGCTATCACAGAGAGCCGAGGTCAGCGAGTGTGTTGTGATGTGTCGGGGGTGATGCAGCGTTTGTGGTGCGGAACCATGGGGCGACGTTAAGGTTTGAGCCATGCGGTCCTTCCACGGTTCGGTCGCGATGCCTCGAGGAATGGGGAGCAGCTTACTGTCCAGATCGGTCACAGGTGCCCTTTGAGCCCGGCGCTGTGCACTCAGGGATGGTTCCGGGCAGCGGCAGGGGAATGTCGAGCTGTAGCAAGCGGCGCCGGCGAGAAGAGGGGACGGACACGACACCCGTTGAGCGGCGCGTTGGTGTAAACAGAGAACACTGTCAAAGTGTGGGCTGCCTAGACGCGTGACGGAATCGATATGAGGGGTGAATGATAACGTGTAGTTCGTCTATCCGATATCGATAGCAGCAGCGGGTCAAATCATCAGAGCCGCAGACGTCGATGGGTGTGGAAAGTTGTGGGTGCACGGATCCAATCCAACCGCCCCGTCTTAGGCGCGTCGCAAGAGGCCCGAAGCGCGATAGCAAACTCCAGCCTCATTACCACGGCAAGTCTGCTGGCATCTTCAGCCTGTTACTCAGCATACAGCCACCTCCAGATCCATCTAGGCAATGACACGCTCAAGTCGCGTTGGCTGCACCAAGCCGCAAACAAAGCACCATGGATGACGCTATTGCATCGTTCATGCACGCAGCGATCGGCCAACGTACATGGACGCGAACCAAATCTCGCTCTGCAGAACGAGTCGACTCTCTTCTCGGGGCACTTTAAGCCTATCTCCTGTCGCACACAATTTTGCATATTTTCGCTGTCATTTGTGCCGCGAATTCTCCACCTCCTCACTTCCAAGGCTGTTTGTTGGTAAGCGCGCATGTGACCCGCAAACACGCGCGTTGTTGATTCGGCTACGTCATCTATTCCGCACGTGACACACGTACATTCTTCTGTGTAGATATCCTGCAAGGCGCGAATTAGCGTTCATTGGATCATCGTTGGATTCTAGGCAATTTGCTCTTCACGCAATCGAGAGGCGAGGCAGTTTCATGTCATTAAAGATTGATCATTATCTTGCTATGTAGCGTGTATCCAACTCGCGGTCTAGACGTGTTATCCAACATTGCTCATATTCAACGACAATTCTCTTTGGTCCAACAACAATGCTACCATCTACTGGAAGTCGCTGGTGTCAAGAGTCGCCGTGAGCGGCAGCTTCCTCGAGGATGCACCGACGTATACCGTCTTGGGTGCTGAGGTGATGACCCAGTTCTGGCTGGCGACATCCCAGTTGGACACATCACGGCGAGTGATGTCAGCGTGGAAAGTGGCCGTCTTGCCGGGCTGAATAGAGAGACGGTCAAAGCCACGTAGGACGATCTTGGGGTCGTCTGGGTTACCCAGGCTGACGTACAGCTGCACGACCTCGTCACCAGGCAGGGTACCATTGTTGGTGATGGTAGCCTCAACGCTGAACAGAACGTCCCAAAGCTGAGGGTTACCTCCAGGCGCACCACCGGCTGGAATGCGGGCTTGTGGGGTGCCATCGGTTGCACCCGCGGGCCAAGTGTAGTTTAGACCGTATTCGGGATCCTGGGAGGCCGTCTTCAGATCAGTAGAGTTCAAGTAGGGGTAGATGAACGTGTTCACGTAGGTGAAGTCGCTTGGCCATTGGTACTGCGAAGCATCGGTGCTGAAATTGCCTAGGGTCGGGGCAGCCTTGCTCTGGCCAGTGGTTGGAGTGTATGCGCCAGCGTTGGCCTTCTTCACTGTGAGGTTCGAGTACGAGAACTTGGTGTATGACAGACCGAAGCCAAACTCGTAGATGGGAGTGACGTTCTGTTTGTCAAAGGCACGGTAGTCGATGAAGACGCCCTCCTCGAAGTTGTCTTGTGGGCTGCTGCTGTTGTTGGTGGGCTCGTAGATGAGGTCCGGTCCGTACTCGGCTGCGTCGCTGCCAATGGTGAAGGGCAGCTTGCCACCGGGGTTGTGGCGACCGTAAAGGATGTCAGCAATAGCGTTACCAGACTCTTGGCCAGGCAGACCAGCCCAAAGGATAGCGGTGACGTTTTCGCTGTCGTAAAAGGAGTTGACGAGGACAGGTCCAACTGAGTGAATAACCACGATAGTGTTGTTGCAGACCGAGGACACGTTCTTGATCAAGGTGTCGCCATCCTGCCAGAGGGTCAGGTTGTTGCGGTCACCAGCATTGCCGTCGACAGTGATGTAGCCCTCTCCAGAATCGGCATTGACGAAGACGATGGCTACGCTAGCCTGCTTAGCCAAGGTCTGGATCTGAGTGTACGCCCAGTTGTCGGTTACAGAGGTGACAACGCCTCCGTTCTGGCCGACAGTAGCTTTGATGGACTCCAATGGGGTCACGAGGTAAGGGTAGTCAGATGTTCCTGAACCCCAGCCCATGGCCAAGGTGCCGTTGTTACCGCCGTGGTCGGGGAAGCCGTTAGGTCCCAGCTGGCCCTCGCCAGCATCGTCACCAAAGACGGCAGTCCACTTCTCACTACCCGTAAGAGGCAGGGCGCCCTCGTTCTTCAAGAGCACGGTGGACATGGCAGCGGTGCGGCGAATGCTGCGGAAGTGGTCGGCACGGACATCGACGTGCTGGTTGATCTGACTGTAACCTGCCTTGCCATAGAAATGATCGAAACCGTAGGTATCGCGCGACCAGCTGTCGAAGTTGACAGGAGTGCGGGCCTTGTCGCGGCCGACATAGTAGAAGGCAGCCATGATACGCGTGACAGCATCGTCGAGACGCCACTGGGGCACGGTTCCGTTCAAGATAGAAGTTGTAAAGTTGGTACCCCAGAAAGTTTTGCCAGAGTTGAAGTCAGTATCACCAGGCATGGTCATATCGAGTCCAGCAAAGGTGGACGCAACACCAGAGTGCTGGGCATCCCAATCCGACATGATAAAACCCTGGAAGCCAAGCTCGCCCTTGAGAATGTAGTTCTGCAAGTACGAGTTCTGGCAAGCCTGCGAGTTGTTGACCTTGTTGTAGCTGCACATGATAGAACCAGTGCCGGCGCGGACAGCGTCGGCGAAAGGCCAGAGGTAGAGCTCGTGCAAAGTCTTGTCGTCGAGGTTGGAGCTGAGAGCATCAACAAAGCCCTGGTCCTCGAAGTTGCCGGGCTGGCGGAAATGCTCCTGCTCGTTCATGATGTAGTGCTTTGTGCAGGCAATAACACCAGCATCCTGAATACCGCGGACCGATTCGGCGACGGCAATTCCGGACAGGTAGGGGTCGGGAGAGAAACCTTCCCAGTTACGCTGCATCGATGTTAGCCTAACGATTTAACTTTTGTGGGGGTTTTACTGACTC
This sequence comes from Parastagonospora nodorum SN15, assembly GCF_000146915.1. Taxonomy (NCBI): domain Eukaryota; kingdom Fungi; phylum Ascomycota; class Dothideomycetes; order Pleosporales; family Phaeosphaeriaceae; genus Parastagonospora; species Parastagonospora nodorum. The sequence goes on along the minus strand of NW_001884568.1, from coordinate 611,585 downwards.
CGCCCTTGGGGTTGCGGCCAAGAGGACCGACGACAGGGCCAAGCTGGACGTCTACACCCTTGTCACGGTGCTCTGAGCCCATCTGGTATCCTCGAAGGTACCACTCGCCACGGTCCCATGCTGCGGCGATGGTGCCACCAGATGGGAAGGCAGAGACGTAGTCGGCGAAGCGAACGCCCAGAGGAGCATCTTGGTTACAGATGCCTGTGAAGTTCAATCGTGGCACGCCTCCAGTGTTGCCGACGCAGTGGTCGCTCTGCCATCCTGTGCCGGTTGTGAGGTTCACCTTCTCGAGAAGAGTGAGTTGGCTAACAAAAGCCTGCGCCTTCTGGTACGCCGCTTCCCAGTCACCGAGACCTTCGATCCATCTGGCCGATGTTAGCTCTACTGTAAAGAGGACAAGTCGAGTTGATGTTGCTGGGGACGGTTGTGGGGACGTCTGTTTGACATGCGCAGGCGAGTGTGGGGTCTCCGCATTTGCAGAAGCGTACCACTCCAGCCTCTCCCAAACCAAAGCTGTCAAATCTCAAATCGGAGTTTACTTACGGGCTGGGGTAAAACGGCGGACTAACCGCGTTGTCCAAAGGACTCGACGAGTTGGCCGCGGGAGTCGATGTGTTGCTGGTAGGATACTGTTTACGGTCAGCTCAGGCTACACAAACAAAGCATGCACGTGGGATTATACAGCGCGTAAGAATGGAAACAGCGCGACGACAAAGTTCGCCAGCTCCGGTAACATGTCTGCAGCTTTGATACGCGCTTCGTGGCGACTCGACGTGGAATAGAAATGTTACTGACCTGTTGCGCAAGAACCTGCGTCGCGAAGAATGCGACCAGGGATGAAGCTAGCGCCATGGTTACCAAACGTGACTGCCGGGGAGACGTAGCAGGTAGACAGCACGCAGCAATATGCTATTACTGGATTAAAATGTGGCTGCCAGAGTAAACCAGTTGAGTAAACCAGTTGACCGCGTACACGAGCCAAACTTCTCAGCAAAGGGCGCGCGACAACTTTATCCTCCGTTGGCAGCCCGCCGCCCGAGGCAGCGTCGGTCGTAGCTTCCCCAGCACTCCGCCTAGCGCCCCAGGATTCTCAGCACTGGCCCCTGCTGATCGTCTCCACAGAGTCCACAGTCGACCCAGCGACCTCACAAACCAGCCGCTGAAGTTGGTACCACTGAACGCTATTCCGGAGGCTACGGCTGCGTTTCCGTCACCCAGTCCACCTGTCCAAGTCTTCCACAGCGGAAGCACAGCTCGAAGCAGCATCCCTCACCGACGCGTGTTCTGTGCAGTACGTCAGGGAGGCCCACTGCATCCCGTCGACTCGAGCAAGGTACATGATCCGCCTCTCAACACTCGGGCGCGAACTTGTACATCGTCATCTTGCTGCGCCAACCTGCAGGGGTCGTGGATTCAAGCTCTCAGCATCAGCCCTTTCCGCAGCCCACCGAAATCTTGTGGCTTGCCAAATACGACTCCAGTCCGTGGCAAATGCGGGGGAGGTTGCACCTTAGCTCTTACTGCGCGTCTTTCATTGTGACCAAGCGAGAACCAATTCTGACAGCATTTGAGGCTCTACATGGAGATTGCACTATTGTCAATTCAGGGCATGTTCGGTATACCGACATAACAAAGTACATATCGTACTAGGGGTTGCGCGCCAGTCCGTGGAGCTGGCCCTGCCGAAATGCCAATTTTGGACTCCACCCCTCCCTTCTGCAGCACGTCTTTGTTCGTGCCTAGCATGCTGCCTGCAGGCTGACGGTCCATACTTTCTGATTAGTGGAAGGCATGTCACGACCTGGCTTGCTGTTCGGTGCGACCACCCTGCTCAACGTTGGCTAAATGTCGGCAGAACATTTAGGGACTTGCGCGCGTCTGCTGCCCCAGCTTTAGGCCCGATCATCCACTCGTTCAACGGCCCGCCCTGAAAAATCGTGATCATCACAAGATGTTGGGTGCAGGTCCCGAGCCTGGCTGCTGCAGTAAACATTGAGTTCGTCAGCAGTCTCCAGCCCTGTACCGCGGGATCCCTCCTTTTGTTCTGTGCATGGAAGGTGGCACAGTTCCAGTCGTCACCAGTTCGTGAAGGCATCTACCGCAACCGGTGGAAGTTCTACCGCCTCGCTAGTCACCTTATAGTCAAAAAAATCCACGCCAAAGCCGTGGGTTTCCAGGTTGCCGGCCAAGTCGTCACATCGTAATGTGTGTTTGTCCCACCGATCACAAATCCCATTGGCGTGCACTGACTCGGGTACAAGCATAACATGTGCTGTCAGATACGAGTATGACCAAGGCTTCGGTTGCGATCAGTCATACAGAACAGAATGTGCAGCGAAGCGGCGTGTACAAATTGAACAGAGCTTGCGAATCACAATCGTGAACATGAAAGCACTGTCTTTAGCTCTGCGGGGCGTCTTGGCTAGGTAGTGGTAGTGGGCTATTGCCAATTCAGTCGCATCGTATGCCGATTCTAGTCGTAAGCTCAAATGCCGTTAATCGACACCTACAATCGTTAAATATGAACTGTTCATCGCCATTCCACGACGACTATTGCAACAATGCAGACCTCATGGTCTCGTCGGGCGTCAATCAATACTGACGATCAATTTGAGCGGTTCTTTGAGCTGTTGCTGACGTGGGAGTAAATGCAGTGACATGGTGGAACTCTGCCTCACATCGTGTTCGTGTTCGAGTGACGACCTATTATATGATTTTCATCATTCACGATCCACTTTGCTTCCAATACTTAGGATACTGTATGTTTTATACAACCATGGCTTCTCCGCAGCTACACATCAAAGTACTTTCTTCGCTACCGAGCTTCGTCTATGAGCGTTCCGTACCACGCTAATTCAAATGAGTAAGTCTCGCACGTGCCATATCGAGACCTCCATCTTCAGCATTATCACTGGCATCGTTCAGCTGCTCAGTTAAAACGGACTCACATCAGTCCATATTCTCTAAATTTTCTTTTTGATCGATACGTCTCCTGATCACCAGCGTGCTTCCCACCAGAGACGTCTCATAGACTCAGCCACATCGCCATCCTTACCGGAACGGTGGCGCAATCAGCGCATTGTTCGTATGAATGACTCCCTCAGCATGAAATCGTTTCGGTGCAGCCCTTTCTGATTTCGGTATGTCGTATACGGAGAGGAAGCCTAAGATTTGAAGGGAGAGTTTTGGTACAAACAGAATGACGCTGGTTCGCAGGTAGTGCATTTTACATGAGGTAAGACGAGTATGTGATGTTGTTTCCTCGCCCCAATAGTCGTGTCTGCTGAGATTGAGCATTTCTGGTTTGGTTTTGTGGGTATACCACTGTTTGCTGCAGGCTAGCCAATGGCTGAAGAGGGCGTAAGGCTGCAAGTAGGCAACACCGCCTCACTTGAGTCACATTCGAGTCAACTTGCGCACGCTATCCACATCTCGTGATTTCACTTAAAGCGCATTTCCTGCTGTAGTTACCGAAGTCACAAGTCATCTCATCTACCATGGGTGGAAGGTTCTCCAAGGCCGTGCGCTCGCACGTGAAGGATGAGCCCTCCGTCGCACCTACTACTTCAAATCATCACGACATCGATATAAACAAGCGCCAAGACCCCGCACAGCAGCTACCCGTTCGCAACTTAGCTGAGAGCCGCGCAACTTTTCGCAGCCTACTTTCACGCGACGACATCAACCTCGCGACTTGTACCCTACCATATATGGATTCGCGGCGGCGACGATATAGCGATCCACCACAGTCCATCTCGCACACTCACTTCTCCGATACGAGTACATCTGCGCTGCAACGTATGGCCTCATTTGAACAATACCTGGCCGAGCACCAGCTCATGAACATTGATTACAACGATGAAGCTGCGCCAGCATCACCAGCACCTTCGGGACCGGCCCCACCTCTCGCCGACCCAGTTCCCCAATGCTTGATTTGCTGTACAGATATACCCAAGGACGGCAACAAGGATAGCCTCAGGCCGTGCCGGAGCTGCAGTCATATCTACTGCGCTGATTGTGTCAAGAACATGTTCATCGACGCGTGCAAAGACTCGACACGCATGCCGCCGCGATGCTGTGTACCCATCAACCTTCAATATGCAAAGCCATACTTGACGAAAGAGGAGGTAGCACATTTCAGAGCGAAGTACGAGGAGTGGTGCACTGCGGATCCCATCTACTGCCCGATGCCGACATGCTCCGCCTTCATACCAGACAGACTATTGCCTGAGCATGTCAGAACCAACAAGAAGCGACGTGTGGACTCTGGAGTTGGTACTCCCACTCCTGAATCATTCGCATGCCCAACCTGCGAGGCAGGCATTTGTACCGGCTGTCGGCATCAGGCTCACCCAGACAGCATTTGCAATCTCAACGAATTTGGCTTAGATGCAGACACAGCCGAGCTTCTGAAAAAATGGGGCTACAAGAAATGCCCGAAGTGTGGACATGGAGTGAAGAGGATGTTTGGTTGTAATCACATGGAGTGCAGGTGCGGCGCACACTTTTGCTGGGTTTGTCTGGAGAACATTAACAATTGCGATGGAGGCTGCTATGATGATGAAGACGAGGATGAGGAGGAAGACGAGGACAGAAGCGAGCCTGATGAGGAAGTTCCACATCCAGTAAGCGCCGACGAAACCAGCACAGAATCCAGCATGGCAGATGTAGCAGTTCGACCGGGTCTGGAGTCGACTGAGGCTACAACTCTTCCACAACCGACTCGTCAACGCAACCTCGATGGCGGAGGATCTCGCTACTGGGCAGAAAGCTCCTTTAATTTCGGCGAAGAACCTCAAGACGATGGTCAAGAAGCAATCTGGTCATGTCACCACTCCTTCGAACCCTTCAAAGTCCCTTTTGCAAACGCAATCACCTCCCACACAACTGATCTGGAGTGCGTCAAGTGCTGGAGCATCATAAACCCAATGATCAGCGCACCAGTCACGTCGGCTACTCCCAAGAAAACAGGTCCTCCGGGCTTTACTGTAAGGGCCGCAAGGCACGGTGTACGACGAGGCGTTGACCGACCACACCTTCGCGGAAGAGGACGTGGGCGAGGGGCATACGCGCCTCCTCGCGGCCTCTTTAGAGCTGACGCTACTATCGGCACCGCACCTCACCTCAGAGCCGTTCTCCCACCAGCGTCTCCGAGTATCCCAGCTCGAGATGTCGTGCCCATGGAAGACGTACAATTCACCCAGCATACCGTAGATAGTACCTTCTCTCCCACCCGCACACAGCCACCACATCAGTCTTCCACCAATGCCATGCCTCGCCATACCAAAGCAGCCTTCACTTCTCCCAACCCACCCAGCGTCCTCAACCACCGCCCCTCCCCATCCGGCCTCGCCCACGAATGCGAGTACTGCTTCATCGTCGTCTGCGAGACATGCAAGGATGCAGACGTCGCCACGCGCGAAGCGGAATCCGCACGCAGACAGAAAGAATACGATGAGCGAGAGGCGAGGGAGGAGGAAGTGCGACGGGCAACTCTGCAGTCGGAAGACAGGGAGTCTGTGGGAGAACACGTCCCAACACCAGCGTCCACACTCCTCGACCTTCGTCCCGCGTATACCCAATCTGTGTCGGTGGCTCTAGAAGGAGATCAGAGTGCAGGTCGCAGCCTTCTGTTGACGGATTTGGGGCTCCCTGAGAACTCTGGAGTGGAAGTCTAATTGGGCAGATTTACTTTTCTCTGAGGAATGGGTATGGACTCCGCAGGGTTTCTCACGTTCACGCAGAATTATATGAGCTTCGGGCGTTACAGGGAGCAGCATAGTCAGAGCTATATCCCAACTTCAGGCATTTCCTTTCATGGAGTTTGATTTCATGGGTGATTGATTGCTCGCTTTTACAGTTCGTTGCACGGGGGGGATGTGTATAGCTAGGTGTGAGATGTGATCACATTCGAAAGTAAGATATGTATGCCATCTTTGTTGCACGAGTATATCTCGCGCTCAACTTCCGCCCAAACCCCATCTCTCTCAAGTTCAAGTTTACACCCGGCAAAGTCCCGCCCCAAGGAAGGTGTTCTATAACAGATTCTTCAAGAAACCATACAAGTGACAAGTGACCCAAAAAGTATAGTTCAAAGCGAGTCTGTTGGGTTGTTCACGTTCTTGTCTGTCTGTCTGCAGCTTTGCGACGGCATTCTCCGATAGGTTTCTTGGTAGCGACGCAGTGAGAGAGGTTAGATTATGTTTACTGTTTGAAACTACGCTTGTTGTCGGACAAGTCTTTGGGATCTCAGTCGAGCTGGTTCAGAGAGAGTCGGATGGAGCTGTGAAAACCATGACTTTGAATCGTGTGAGGTAGTACAACACAAACAACAGGAGAGGCGGACGATATGATAGACATGGAGTGCGTACAACAACAGAAGCTTATTGACACGAAAAAGGCACAAGATGACGAATTAGGCTCACGGAATATGGCATTGGATACTGAGGTAGATGAGAGTTAATTTTTCGAAGCCCGACCGCCCCATCCATCCATTTTGTGATCCTTAGATCGTGCTGCATTTCCAGCTCAACTCGTCGTTCAATCATTGTCAGATCCTTTGCTTGATTTCGTTCCAGGTCCATCTACACATGTGTGACGGATGTTTGACACGGCTGCTCGAGTCGTGTGTTAGTCGACATGGATTTGTCGAACTTATGCGCCCAGGCTGGGGAAAGCGCTGGAGTCGGCGATGTTGGGGCCAGACTGTCCACCACGTCCACCACGGGGACGGGCATCACCACGGGCACCGCGAGCACCATCGCCACGACCGCGTCCGCCGCGGAACTCGCCACGGTCTCCGCCACGGCCACGACCTTCGCCGCCACGGAATTCACCGCCGCCACGACCGCGTCCCTCGCCACGACCACGGGTACCGTCGCCGCGTCCGCGGCCACCACGGCTACCACCCTCACGGGGAGGGGGAGCAAGCATACGGTCGCCGTCGAGCTCGACGTGGACCTTCTCCTTGCGCTGGCGCTCACGCTTGGCCTTGGCACCCTGGCCGGCCATGTAGGCCTCCTCCTCTTCTTCGCGGCTCAGAGCCTTGCCCTCGGGGAACTTCTTGCTGCTGCCCTCGTTGGGCTTGCGGACGTTCTGGGCGGCGAGGCCGAGCTTCTTCTCGGCCTGCTCAACAAGGTAGGCAGCGTAGGACTTGCTCCTGTCCTCTGGCTCGGGCTCGGGCTGGTTCTCGCCCTCAGCAGCGTCAGCGACGGCATCCTTCTCTTCAGCCTTGGCAATGGCATCGCCAGCTACTTCGTCCTCGAGCTCAGCGTTGCCGTCGTTTCCGCCCCAGCCGTGAGCAGCCTGCTTCTCCTGCTCACTGTTACTTGTTAGTGGCGCTCAAAAATTGGAATCTGGCTATGCTTACCCGATGCCGGTCCTGCTGCGACGGTCACCATCGGCACGGGGACCACCACGGCCTCCGCCACGGCCACCACGGCCACGGCCGCGGTAGTTGCCACGCTCACCAGTTCCAGAAGGCTCTTCTTGTCGTGTTAGTAGAGATTGAAAGCAGTATGCGGGGTGTACTAACCACCTGATCCACGGCCACGGTTCTTGTCAGCGCCGACACCGCGATCCCGGAAAGCTGTTCTCAATTAGCCCAGTCCAGGTCTGCTGTCTCTACGCAAGGCTTGCGGAGGCCTTCCTCGGCTCCTCGTGATGACGTACCGTTCTCGTTCGCGCTGGCGGTCTGTTTGGCGCGGGTCTGGGTGCCTGTTCGCTCGGGCGCAGGCTTGGGGGCATCGGTACCGTCGCGCTTGCCGTGCCTCATAACGGGCTTCTCGATGGCCCTTGTTGGGGGGTCGGCCGGCCTGTCGGGGTCGAGCTCTGGGTCATTGCCTGCGGGGTGGTGAGTATTGGGCGGGCAGCCTCTTCGATGCCGCATTCACGTACCCAGCAGCTCATAAATGTTCTGCCATCTCAGTTAGCCATTGCCCCGTACAACTTCTCTCGCACAGCAATTGCAGCTGGCGGTGCGGCGCAGACTCGAGACTGCGCCCGGGGAAGTGGAGCTCACCTTGGAAACTACAGCAGACATCTTGGTGGATTGGAGCGCCTTTCGCGCTTTTCCCGTCTAGATGCGCAATCTGCGGAGAGGGAGGGAAGATGAGAGAGCTTGCCCTACGGACTTAGGACGTGACTCTCGGGGGTGTTGTGGCTTTCAGGCGAGAAGCGAGGTTGACGTGAGGTTGGCGGGCGCTCCAAAATTCGCTGTGGTGCTAGCTTTCCGTTCGCTTAGGCTCCATGGGCTGCCCGTGCCCCACCAACCCTCGGACTTGAAAGGTGCAAACAAAGCAACATCGCAGCAATTATTGTCCGCGTCACTTCTGTGACGGAATCAGCGGCATGACAGAGTGCGAATGGCTGATTACAACACTGATATACTTGATGCTGCTTGCGCAATCACTCGGGCTTTGTCTGTGTGTCCTGCAGCCCTTGATGCCTGAATGGCACTTGCAATTCTGACAGTAGACCACTCAGCTCGAAATGTTCACAAACACCTGTAGTACGGTTGTTGCAATGTCTCGTACACTGCCATGTAAGAGGGAGCATCACATTGTGGCCTACCGTTGCAGCGCATAGCTTCAGGCTCTTGGCTCAGCAAGCTGCTCTCATGACATGGGTGAGCTCACGTAAATTTGCCTGCACGCTATGTAGCACACAATCTCACCACTATACGGAATGCTTAGAGCTCAATCGCAGGTGCCTTGCATGCCTCGCTTAGCCGAGCTGATCTTGGCTCCCCTTCACGTCATCCCGAGGTTCAGGCGAAATTATTTCAAGTGACTCATTGTTATGGACAGCGGTCAGAATATTACAGTATGTACAATCAAGTAATGTCTCGAGTCTGGAATTTGTTCGACCCAAGTCTTGACAACATCCAACAGTTGACTTTCTGGAAGGCCAGCTACCTTCTATGTCCATAACACCGTTGCTGAAGCTGAATATTGGAACATGAACTTTTTGAGAAAACCCCCCATCGTTTCAGACCGGAAAATATCCAAAGTCGTGTAGAGTAAACGCCAATGTACTGCCCTCACACGTCCAAGGCGGATTGAGCCAGTTTCGACCCCCGCTAGCAATAGCATTAAAGATCTTGTGTGAGTAATGTCGTGTCCAGGAAGATAAGTGTCGTATATCGTCTTCGCTCATTTCGGAATCATTCGTGTCCTCTCATCGAGATTCGTACATGGTGGGGAAGTGCATGCTTGCCGAGAGCCCAAATGGATCAGCGTCGAGCATGGGGTCGTATGGGTCGAAGAGGTGGTTGTTCATGCCATTGAAGACATGGCCGCCGTCATTCGGCGCTAGCGCAGCTGGGCTGGTGAACGGGGGGTTCTGTGAGGGGGGCATTGGTGGCGGCATATTGTTCGCCGGTGGGAAGTTTTGCTGCGGGAAGGGACCGGGGCCTGCAGATTGATCGCTCGGGTCATCGTGGTCGTAGGAGTCTGCTTGTTCCTCATACTCCTGCTCTGTAACACAAAATCAGCCTAGGATTACAAAGTCCTATCCCTAAGGAATGAAGGAAGGGGGTCAGCTTGCCCAGTTGAGACATATGGTCTGTAAATTGCGTCTGGAATTGGAAACCTGTGCTACTGTTCTGCGTTATGCCGTTGCCGTTGTTGGCCACAGGAGGAGCGTTGGACATGCCATTTGCTGGGGGTTGGTTTGTGAGTATAGCTGGCCGCTGGGGTCCCATGTTGGGTGTGAAGTTTGATCTAGGTGGCTGAGGCCGCAATGGCTGCTGCTGCTGTTGCTGTTGCTGCTGCGGCGGTATCGGCCCAAAGTTGGGCGACACTGACTGACCATGGGGCATGAAATTAGGAGAGCGCGTCGCTGATTGAGCGGGCGAAGAGAGATGCGAGCCAGGCGTGGGCTGCGACAAGGGCGAACGCTGAATAGGCCCATCGGGCTGTATCATAGGCAGGCCATTAGAGCCATCAGCCTTTGGAGGCCCTTGAAGCGACCGCCGCTGCTGCTGTCGGTTCAAGACTGCACGCTGCGAGAGCGGTGCTTGGTTGGGGGAATTATGAGCAGACACTGGAGGCCGTGTTGGCCCCAGGTTGGGACTACCAGTCTTTGCGCGCAGCTCGGCCTGGACGTCAATGCCTAGTGGACAGGGCGTTAGTATGGGTCCGGGTGGTGGGCAGAGATAAGGACTTGGGGTCACCTTTCTCTAGCAAGATTCTTTCCAGAAGCGAATTCTTGTAGCGGAGCATAAGGCATTCGTCGGCGGCATTGCGATGACTGTTCTGCAGGTTCTGCAGCGTCTCCTCATGGTGCTTGATGGTGCTCTCGAGCTGCTTGATGTACTCTGTGCGGCGCTCGCGGAAGGCGGCTTGTGCCTGTCTATTGCGCTGCTTGCGCTCCTCCGAGGTTGCGTATATCTTACGGCGCTTGGTTAGTCCTATCTTCTCAAACGATACAGAGTGCGCATATTCAGCAGTCATGGTGGCAGGCATGGGGAGGGCTCAGTGCTCACGGGTTTGCGGCCGCCTTTGCGCTTCTGCTGCTGGGGCTCTTCTTGAGTATATGTCTCGGCCAGACCAGGTTCAGGCGACGATCCGATAGACGACGTCGAACCATCGCGAGAGGCGTCTGCCTTGCCCACGGGGGCCGTCATATCTGTTACGACACTATCTCCCATCTGCGGCTCGCGCACCCCTCCAGCTGATAGAGGGGCACGTTGCGCGCCAAGACGTGCGATAGACGCGACAGCGAACAGAGGCAGAAGGTCGATATGGCGGCAGGAGGCTCTAGGCGGCTAAGCGCGCCAATTCAGGGCAGCCGCAACGTCGGGTCGAGGGGCGATACCGTGTGTTGGGGAGTTTGATAATGTGCGATAACGAAATGGCTTCGGGGCCTGTGTGTGGTTGCGCAGTAGTTGTGAGGTAAGCTCTTGGGTAATGGAAACGGAAGAGGGCTCTGACCGAGGGGCGGAGGTGCTGGACTGTAAAAGGCGGGCGGGGACCACTTTCTTGTCCAGCGGACCAGCGCGCCCAGGCACTCTCAGGGCTCTCGCTGTGTGGATAGAACGTCTGCTCGCCCGCCAGAAGAAGGATGCCTCAGCAGCGGGCAGCAAATAGCACGCGGCCGTTCCGCGCTGCACGTCACACTCGCGATCCGGCCAAGGCGTCCACAGAGTTTTCTCGCGGGGTGCTCACGGCGCATGCAGCCCTCCCTGGTCTCGAGCTTGAGCTGGCAGCGCAGCGTAGCCAGAATGAAGACGGCCGTGGTCGACGACGGACGCCGAACATGGCATCTGCTGCCGACAGGATCGCGACGCCGCATGCGGTCTAGCGCCGCATTAGCTCCCGCGCCATCGTGAATTGCGACCTCGTTTCTCCGGATCTCCTGCGAGCCTGCAGTCTTATCACCACGGCCGCCTCCCATCGCCGGCGCGGACCTGCTCGCATCTTCACCACGGTCATGCGCGACCGTCCACCGATTTTCTGCGCACCTCTACGACTTGTTGCGGTGGAGAACGAGCACCCGCGGTCGAGTCGCGCGTCTCTATCCGACCTCGGAGCTCGCTTACCGTCAAACGCCGACGAGGATGAAGACGCTGCGAACCTGCAAACCGTGCCGCTGCGGTAGGGCTGACAATGCACCTCCGTCTGATATGTGGCGCAGCCATCACCTATAGCAGATAGGCACCAGCACGTTCATACGTCGACTCGCACCGATAGACCCCTCCTGAGTTTCGCCAGGCCTGCTCTTACAGTCGCGACGTTGGGGTGCTGTGACGTGGACAACGCAACGCTGCTGCAGCGCAAAGTGTTTTCGGTCACGCTCGTCGTAGCTTCCCCGCCTGCACTGCAGACTACACACGGAAAGAGCCACCCAGCCTGTTCACTCGTGCTTCAGCACCACGCAGCCGTGCCAGCACTTCGCCTGGGATTCGCCGAAGTCGTTGCTTTTATGCACCACATGAGCCTTGCTATCCCGAAGCGCCCTAGCGTCGAGCCGCTTTTTTCTCGGCTGAGCGAACAGGTGACCAGAAGGCGGTCGAGACTCGCACGACAACTCTGGTACGCGCTACGGTGCATCGTGACATTCCAAGTGCGTGTCGAGTGGAATTGTGCCGTGATGAGGTGGTCATGTTTTGTGTCGAGACGAGCGAGACGGACGTGAGCTATGCGTCGTGAATCGCCAGGAGCGGTGAATCCTATGCGGAGCTTGACATATGCTGTAGATCATGTAGTACCGGATTACAGACTCACTTTCCAGGTGCAATTCGTAGTAACATGGACTCGCAGAATTGTGCAGGTGAACAATTCGCAGATGTAGGCAACGTCAAGCTAAAATCACTTCTCGCACATTTCGCCTCAATCTGTGCTTGCTTTGTTTACTTCTCGCGGGGTGATTGAGGCAGGAGCATAGAATGCCGTGCACTTTCCTCTCAAACACTGTCTATCTGCAACATCATAGCGCATCTTCGCGTTCTCTCACCATGTACACCTCCCGCGACAAACCTCGCCGCGCCCCACAGGATATCGAGCATCGACATAGTCTCACATGACTTTTCCCCTGATTTCAGCAGTATCGGATCCCGCATCAACTACTCGGTCAGCATCTAATCTCTAGCCGTACTTCGTGCGAAGCCTATCGTTCACGGAGTTGTCTGGCATACCTAGAGCATCTCAGCAACGGCTGCTGACGGTATGCAGCGATGACATTCTCCGAGATCGCGGGGCGGCTGCTGAAAGGGTCAGGTTACTCGCACACTCCTTCGTCTAGCAAAGACCAGCCTCTTCCGCCAGGTCTCTCGTTCGACAGAGAGAGCGGCGCCTCTTTCCTTACATCGCCCGGGTCCGATAGCAGTCAAGTCCTTGGCTGTGGCGGCATGGTTGGCAGTAACTTTGGTGAACCCATAGGACACTCCACCAACGCCTCTTCTTGGGCGAGAATACGTCCTCTCTCAGATATCCGTGAACTCACCGAGCCCAGTCTAGCAGATACACTGCTACGAAAACCTGTCTCAGAGAAACTGCCGCGAAGCACGTCTCGCCCCGATCTTTCACGGAAGCCGTCCGTGGCTTCAAAGCGACGCCCCAGTGTTGACCATCGCAATGGTGAAAACAGGGAGCCGGACCGGAAGATCAGCTTAGAGAGCAATGGCATTAGATCTGTTCACCGAGGACGATCCTTTAGAACGCCATCCCCACCAAGTCCAGCGGACAACAACAGCATATCAAGTATATACAGCATACCACATGGCAATGTGCCACGACGCTCCTCATCGCGAACGCGCGCACGCAGCACTTCCAAATCACGACCACCACTCCAGCATATAACTCAGCGCGCCCCAGCCACCACGACACTCAATATGGTTCCAAGCATACCGCCACCTGACCATACTATTCCTCGGCGTGGACATTCGCAGTCGCCGGTGCGCCATGTCGCTGCGCGGCTCGATCCCATATCACACGATACTAATCGACGCATACCTTCTAGAACATTTGTTCGAGAGCCAATTTCGAAGGAGCTACTTGAGTTCCCGTCACATCGACATCCTCGTATAGATCTCGGTCTCGATTTATTGGCGGGCATATTCGTAGGTGGAGGGTCAATTGAGGGAACAGTACAAATCAACGTTGACGACGCTGAGCGAATACGTCATAGAAGGACTTTGGACATAGCCCGAATATCTATCGACCTCCTTGGAATAGAGGAGATCAGTGGAAACAGACGTTGTGTGTTTATGAATCTTGCTACAGAGCTACTCGACGAAAAGAACCCGCCACCAGCGAACATGGTGGATACACAAGAGCCGATCAGCCCCCGCAACGTCTTCTGGCATCTGATGCCATCCGTAACGAATCTCGCGTTTAATCTTAGTTTGCCACTTAACGTCGGACCTCCGCCATTCCAGTCGAAGAACGCAAGGATACGATACGTGCTTTGTGTGTCACTCCTCGTCCGCGATCACGGCAGGCAATATATTGTGAGGACATCGGAGGATGTCACAGTACTATCTGTCTATGACCGTACGTGTCTTACATCTATTTCCCTCCAACTGAACTAACTGAACTAACTGAGTACCAGCCGAGAAAGCGCTCATGTCGCTACCAAGCCCACTTACGGCATCCGACGAGTGGGTCAAGCCTCGTGAGACTACCCTGGAAGTCGTTCGAGTCACAGCAGGCCTCCATCGACAGGTCTGGGTTAGTGGGACGAGCATCTACGTCGACGTCCACATCGCCAACAACAGCCGCAAGACGGTCAAAAAGATTGAGCTGCAATTGGAACGAGATATATTGTGCTACAACCATGTCTGTTCAGGGACAGAGAGGCATTTACATGGTTTACAGCTAACAAGTCCTCATTGTAGGCTGCTGCATCGACAATGGAGAAGTCGGCTGGCCAAGCTCGTATCTTCGACAACAATGACCGCTCGATACTTAGCAAATCAATGGTCAAGCAGGGTTCTGCTGGCTGGCACGGAGTTTCTACCCATCAAACGCATATTCGGACGTGCGATCTAGAGTTACCTCGCGGCCTCGGTACAGTCAAGTGTGGTAAGACCCTCGCTACATTTGTCAAGGTACCAGTGGCTAATTTTGCAGGCAAATACTTCGAGGTACGATACTTCTTGAACGTAATCGTCAGCAGCACACACACGTTAGTCTCGTACATCTCAATCGCCGTCCCAGCTAATTTCGTTCAGCAAGCTGGTAATTGTCCAGTTGCCCATTGTGCTCATACACATGGTTCGTGTCTATTCTATCTCCACAATACAAGGCTGAGCTGACCATACTAGAACTCTCTAGACGTCGTCCCCAACTCCGTCGCCCAAGTCGCCATGGCCATCGAAGAAAAGCGCTCCCTACACACCCACCAGCGCAACCCCTCCATGACGCGGCGCCCTTCACAATCCGTCCAAGGCCGCGCCTTCGCCGCTCCACGCATGCAATCCCTCGAACGGATGCGCGCCCGCGCCGACGACATCCAAGACCTCAGTCAAGCCCTTGACCAAAGCCCCCGCAAATTCACCCTCCACAGAACCAATTCAAACTGGGACTACCGCACGCCTCCTTCCAATCGCAAAGGCAGAATCCTCGGTGACGGCGAAGCAGCTGACCTCAAAGACCGCCTGCGAAGAGTCTGCTCAAACGCAACTGTCGGCTCCAAACCCAACTTACATAGAGATAGCTCGACGAGATCGCACCGTGGAACTACGTCCGCCCTGGGCTTCAGGGAGGCGGAAGTTCGTGAGGACATGGAACTCGCGGGCCTGGGTGAGACGGGGGAGGTGCGGTTCAAGCAGCGCCTGGAACAGAGTCGCGAGCGCCAGTATCGGTTTAGCAAGAAGAAGAGTATGGAGAGGTGGAAGGGCGTGGCGAATGTTGGGGTTGGGTGGTTGAAAGGTGGTGGTAGTGCGAGGGAGGAGCGTGAGCGCGATGGGTGGGTTTGAGTTGGGCAGTGAAGGAAGGAGCTTCTGAGTAAGGCTTTTTGGATACGAACGGAATATTGGATAGTTGGGTAGAGATATTACTATACTGCCAAGGCAACATACATACTTCACATTGAAAGCTCATGGGCGTGTGTATGCTGAAGTGTGGGAAATACGTTGCTGATATTGCCCTGCCGAACGTGTATCACAACGCCTACACAGTGTGCATGTCAGAGTTGACACAGCCGCCCTATAAACACCCCTAATTCACCATGTGCTCAAGATTCAATCCCCACTCTCCTCAATCTATAAAGTCGAATTGAACAGTCCCAGCGTACTTCACACAAATGATGCCACGCTGGCAAGTGATGTACGTGATCGAGCAGTTCGAGACAGGGAAGGAAAGGAGATAGTTTCTCCCCCATGGTTGTCTACGAATCAGGACAGCAGTCCCATTCTATTCTGCGCTCCTTTCGTCCATGCCTTTGGAGGACTGACAATGTTCTACTCTGTGATCTTGCATCTGGCACTGGCACCCTGTCAGCACTGCGCATGCGATGGGAAGGGAAGGGATGACGCCGCAGCATGCATGTATAGCGCAAGCAAAAGCAGCCCACCTCTATTCACCCACGGAATACTTTCAAGTTGCAAGAAATCTTCAATTCCGCCGTCGATTGACTGAACTATGTACACGAAAATAAAGGCTGATGCAATGCCAAACAAAACGCCAAGGAGATACTAGGAAAGGCAAAAAAAAAAAAAAAAAAAAAAAACATGAAGCCCATGCGAGCCGGTGTGTGTGAGAGAAAAAACGCCATTTTGAATACACCCTTCATTCGTGCGCATGCATGCAAACACGCTTCAACTCCTCCTTTTACGCTCAGTTAGAAATGCAAATCATCAAGGGGCGATCCAAGTAGATCTTCCACTTTGCGTCGCGAAAAAAACGATGCGGGAGCTTTTCAATGTAAGCCTCCAAGAAAAAGTGCCGCGCCGCAGGTTGGTAGGCTTTGTATCAACACGCAGCAGCGGCGGAGAATGTTCGAAACCACAGGCCCGACTCGACTCTGCGTCTCATTGCTACTCCCTGCAACATAGGTGAAGACTGCGCCGCCGCGGATGAGTGCCGGGCAGGTCGCAGCTCCGTCACATCTCGGCCGGATAGTAGGCTGGGTATATAACGTCAACAATCGTCAATATAAGCTCTAGGAATGGCATCTGTTTTTTTGTGCTCACTCGCCAGTGCTGTTTCCTCTCTGCCTCCTGCCCAAGGTGACGTTCCTATTGGTCAGGTCGGATACTCCGCCGATCGAGTTGCGATTGTTCGGGTTTCGGTTGACCGCGAGCTGGGTACGTGCACGCAGTGTGCTTGCTACTTGCTTCTCATATGCTGGAGAGCTTTCGCGGAAGTCGTAGCGTCGACTGTTGTCTCGGAAGAGAAGACTGTTCTCGTTCTGGGTGGCTGTGGGCCGTCGGAGGCTCGAGGAAGACTGTAACGAAGGCGGTGACTGTAGCTCTGGCAGTGGCTCACGGGACGTGTA
Organism: Parastagonospora nodorum SN15; assembly: GCF_000146915.1. Classification (NCBI taxonomy): domain Eukaryota; kingdom Fungi; phylum Ascomycota; class Dothideomycetes; order Pleosporales; family Phaeosphaeriaceae; genus Parastagonospora; species Parastagonospora nodorum. Next base: position 594,641 of record NW_001884568.1, on the reverse strand, counting down.
TTGTCGAGCAGCAAGTCTGCTCTTCTCTGTTGGTCGCAGAGATCTGAAGTCGGTCATTGCACGAGATGGTGCTCTCATAATAGGATCTTCGTCGTCGTCATCCACACTACTACGATTCCGGTGGAGGCTTGTACCAGCACGTGAGAGCCGCGAGGAAAACTGCCTCTCGTGATCGAAATCTTGACTTGATTCTCGCGGTATGCCATTGCCATTGTACAGCATGCTTGTCCTGCGGGCCTCAATCCGATGCATTGCTCGGCTAGGACTGACATTCGACATGGTGTTACTCTCGGGCTCGATGCTTTGTCGAACGGTCGGAGAGTCACCATTGATCTGCACGCTGGGTCGTCGCGATATGGTATGGGTTGATGATCTCACTGCTGGGCTAGACACGCCTGTCTTTGTTTCACATAGGGCTATGCACAGTTCCGTGAGGCTTCGGCACATGTTGTCAGCTTTGCGCCGAACTTGTCTGTCAGAAACATTGGCTCCTCCGAGAATTGAGCTGGCAGAGTGCAGGGTTCCTTGTGGCCCGGCGCTGCCGGTCATTTCTGCCAATGTCAGGGCCTCGCCTACTGTGGCGTCAAGGACGCGATATACAGCCGGGGAAGTATGTTGCCGTGCTTTCGCTAGAGCCTCACGCAATAAAGGATGAGTACGGCTGCTTGTGTGCCCGTCTATAGTGGACTCGGGCGGCGAAAGGTTGGATTTACGCTGCTGATTTGGAGAAGAAGAGACTGTCGTGGCGGACGTGTTTGCCGTCCGTGGTCGTTCCGCTGTCGCTTGCGATACGATGGCTCCCGAAGTCGAAGGGATCTTGCCGCCCATCTCAATGCGCCTAATGCGGCTCTTCAGCTCGTCCAGCTCGTCCCAGACAGATACAGCTGGCCCGGTGGAGCCATGCGACTCGGTCCCGTCGGCATGAGACGAGGGCTCGCGCTGCACAGGCTCGACCTGTGGCGCCCTAGCATCATCTCGCGAAGAAGAGTAGTGGCCTAGGTTCGATGGGCGGTAGGTGCCGGTCCTGCTCGGTGGAGTGTGCACTGCTTCTGGTTGTGAGCCTCGCCGTTTGTTGCCAAGCTGCGCAAGGAAGTCACGGGGCGACAGATCCGAGTCTCTTCGCGAAGAGAAGGATGCCTTGCTATTTAGCTCGGGCGGGCGGGTTCGCGGTGATTCGAGCGGCGTGCCTGGGGACTGGGGAGGGCGCTCCTGCTGCGTTCGGGACGCGCTGGGAAGGAGCGACGAGCGGCGCGGCTGAACGTTGGACCGTGATTCGGTGGTCGAGGATATGCGGGTGACGGTGGGTGCGGTAGAGGTGGAAGGCCCGGGCGACGGAGACTGCAGCGCTGATGGCGAGGACATGCGGTTCACGCGGGCGATGCGGGAGCGCAGCTTCTCGTGGCGCGCCGAGTCGACATGCTGGCGCTGCTTGGGCGGCGCAACGTCTTCGGCAATGTTCAGGAACAGGTCCTCATTCTGCTCGCCATCGGTGCCTGAGGTGTCCGTGGCCCTGCGCCCGTTCTGCGCAGGGCGGCGGCGGTCCTCGTAGTTGCTGGGCGAGCCCGAGTCCGACTCGGACGAGGACGAGGACGAGTCGTCAATGGAGCTGGCCATGGGCTGTGTGGTGCGGGCAGTGCCCGTGGCGGTCGTGGCGGTCGTGGCGGTCGCGTCGGGCTTGGGCTGGGCCGGGGCGTGTGTTTGTTGTTGTTGCTGTGGTGGTTGCGGGGTGGAGTCGCTGAGATTCTCTGCGTCGTCTCTTGGGCGCCGACTGGAGGACTGCGAACCGCCAGGCGAGACCAGCCCCAACGACTGGAACTGCTGCTGGGCGTAGGCAAAGTCGGCGGGCTTCTGCGACGTCCTGCGCGCGTAATCCGAATTGCCGCGAGTAATCAGCGTCACGGGCGGGCCGCGGGAGGTATCATGGCCCGCGCTGAATGATGCTGGTGGTCGTCTGGTGGCCGGTGAGCGGGGCTCTGCGCCAGATGCGGCCGTCTGGGGTGCAAAATACGATGCTGGAGTGGCCGAAGACGTCGAGTGCGGCGTGGGTGCCGTCGGCGTCGAGGGGTTCGAGGCGCGTCGTGATCGTTGGGCTGCAGAGACCGTCGAGCTCGCAGACGGCAGGCGCAACAGAGTCGGTGTGTCGGGCGCGGTCTTCGTGCGCTGGTGTTTGGACGACGGCGACTCTTTTACCACTCTCACCTCCTTTGGATCCTTCGATTCCTTGCCTTCTTTGCGGCTCGAAGACGGCGGGTCGCGTTGTTGTGATGCGTCTTTGGAGCCCTTCTTAGAATGGCGTCGTCCAAATATCGGCATGGCTTATGTAGAGACGTGTGCTGGCACTGACACCAACCAAGCAGGGTTCAGCGCGGGAATGTCATGTAAGGTAGCCAACGCGCGGCATGCTGCTACACGACCCGCAATTGCACGCAGAGTCGTCTTAAGTTTGGCATGCTGCTAAGGAGTTGGCAAAGGTTTGCATTCTGCCATAGCGATGCTGGGGTTGGCCGTCTGAAGAGGGACGAGTCGCGAGCTAGGCGCCCCGGCCACCTCTGGTCACAGTACATGTTCGAGCTAGCATTCTAACGCTCTTAAGCGCGTGATTAAGCCTTGGAAGGTTACGCGCAGTTGTCGCTATGATGCAAGCCATCCTTGTGTTGTGCTGACGGTCTAATGTCGTCTTCTTGAAAAAATCCCATCGTCTTCGCGAGCCAGCTACCAACATCTGCCATTGACCACCGAGTAATGTCTGAAACAGGCTGCTACGGGAGACATGGCTTACCATCACCCGTCAACAGCGCCTCTGCAGATCTGAGTGACGAATGGCTGATAGATACAGTGACATCGAGGCAACGATGCCCCAGCCGGACAGCATCTTGAAGCTGTACGCCTCGCCCGATTTGTTTACAACAGCTATCCTGCGCCGGATCAGTCAAGCCCTCCCTTCGTTGAATGACTCGTTTGTGGCCCACGAGAACGCTGTGTTCCAACGTCATAGCACCAGTCTCTATTGTAGGGTTGGCTGGTGTCCCAGCCCTCGAAAAGCGACACTCCCAGCCACCTCTAGCTGCACACGATGCAAGCGTCCAGGTCCGATTGGATATACTTCGAGAGAAATGACAGGAAAGAATGCCACCATTTCCCAGCTCAACAAGCACTTGACAACTTTATCTTGAAGTCGATAAAGTGTACCTGCATATCATCATCCTTGCAGGGGCCTGGAGGTTAGGCGAGCTGTTTTGAATCTTCAATTGCCCTCATGCAAGCCTCAATCACGCATCTTCTTCGGCAGCCGTTTTTGTACAGATGCAAGCTCAGTAAACTAACTAATCCGTCGAAAGTCGAAAGTTTATGTCGTTGAGCTTGTATCTGCTGGTGATTGGCAGGCACGTGATAGAGGCCCAACTTCTGCGCACGTGACGCCACGCGGCCGAACGATAATCCGCGGGAGCCTGATTCGATGAGATAATTTGCCGGCCCATCATCAACTTTGCGAACGCGTCCACCTGCACTCACTCACCTGCTGCCACTCTTGTCGCCCATCATGTCCGTCGCCGCCCTTTCGAAGTCGCTGCCGAAGCCGAAATACACGGGCGAAGAAGAAGAGCTCACACGCAGCACACGCGTGTTGACGACCGAGCAGTACGAGACACAGGTCGCAAGGAGGCAGAATGGCCCACCTGCCTATGGCGCCAGGAAGAACTGGCGACCGCGCAGTGCTGAAGATTTTGGTGATGGCGGCGCGTTCCCAGAGGTACACGTAGCACAATACCCGCTCGACATGGGCAAGAAGGGCGAACCATCGAAATCGAATGCTATGGTCCGCAGAGTCGATGCTGAAGGAAAGACCAAGTACGACGAAATCGCAAAGCGCGGACACGGCGACTCGAGGATAGTGCAAGCGAGCTTCAAGGATCTGATCCCCCTGCGACAGCAAGCCGATGCCGGACAATTAGATCTGGCGCGACCAAGTCAAGAAGTCGTACAAGCGACGAAGGAGAAGACGGAGCAGGCACTCATGGCGCTGGTAGCCGGTCAGACTGCAGCACAGCGACCCAAGAACGTGCAGGGCCGCAAGAACGACGAGCCTACTTTCGTACGATATACACCTACCGCGCAGATGGGCGAAGCACAGGGAAAGACGCGAATCTTCAAGATTCAACAACGACAGATTGATCCGCTTGAACCACCAAAGTTCAAGCACAAGAGGATACCTCGCGGACCGCCGTCACCACCTCCTCCAGTCCTTCACTCCCCACCACGCAAGCTGACCGCCGAGGATCAAGAGATGTGGAAGATCCCGCCTCCTATCAGTAATTGGAAGAATCCCAAGGGTTATACTGTGCCACTGGACAAGCGTCTGGCTGCAGATGGCCGAGGCCTACAGGACGTCACTATCAACGACAAATTTGCACAATTTGGCGAAGCACTCCAGGCGGCAGATCGTCATGCTCGCGAGGAAGTCAAACAGCGCGCAGTCATGCAACAACGATTGGCAGAGAAGGAGAAGCTGCAAAAAGAAGAACATTTACGCAACCTAGCTAAGCAGGCCCGCGAGGAGCGCGCGAACGTCTCGCGCCGCCGTTCTACGAGCGACTCAGACACCGACTCCGAGGAGGAAGCTGTACGGAAGCGACAAGCAGACAGAAAGGAGCGCCGCGAAGATTTCCAGCGCGAGCTCCGCCAATCGCGCATGGGCCAAGAGCGCAAGATTCAAATGCTTGCTCGAGAGCAGAACCGTGATATTTCTGAAAAGGTTGCTCTGGGTTTGGCAAAGCCCACACAGAGCGGCGAGTCGATGTATGACTCTCGTCTATTCAACCAGTCCAGTGGGTTCAATGCCGGCATCAACGAAGACAACCACTACGACAAGCCCCTCTTTGCAGCACAGGACGCTATCAGCAGTATCTACCGGCCAAGCGTCCAACAGGATGATGGGGAAGACGAGGGCCAGACCTACGATCGCATCACCAAGTCCAGCAAATTTGAAGTGTTGGGCAAGGCCAAGGAGGGCTTCAAAGGAGCTGATTTGCAAGAAGCTCGCGAAGGACCAGTGCAGTTTGAGAAGGACACGGATGACCCGTTTAACATCAGCCAGATGATTGACGAGGTTAGAGGCGAGAAAGGAACCGAGAAGACTGGCGAAAAGCGCTTTGGTCTCCAAGAATCAGAGGGACGGTCGGCAAAGCGCGCAAGAGTCGATGATGACAGCGACTGAGTTTGAAGCATGTGAACAGTGTGCATTATTTTCTTGACCACGAGCGTCGGAGTTTTGGGATGTATGGGTGCCGCATATTGGCGATTGTATAGGACCGAAGTCGTCTGACATTTGCATACGGCTTATCATTCAAGACCAATATATTACTGTCTTCGTTCAAACCTTGATGCTACACCGTGTCAGACGTGTGGGACGCCCGTTATGTTGGAAACGAATCACCTCGTGCCTCATTGGCCCGAGATATCTGCAGAATCCTAGTTTCGGATAGCGCACCTTGCACCGACGTCAACTCCCGCTGCAAGTCCAACCACACTATCGCTGCACAAGCTCCAAAGCCCCGCATGCCGCTTACAGTCTCTAGTTGTGGACCCTGAGCTCTTCATTATGTCTGATATGCGGCGTGGCAGAGCACACTCTTGTCGCTTGCTGACTACAGTATTAATACCCCGAGAAGTCTCACACGATCCTCATTGACATACGCAAGAAAGCTGCTTGCTGAATTTGAGTTCTTGGTCACAAAATGGCTTCCAATGGCACAGCAGTAGAGAATGGCAAACAGCACAAGTTCAATCCGAACTTCACACAAGCTGTCATCAACGCTACAGGACCCAAAGCCACTCCGCGCGTACGGCAGCTCACAGCAGGCTTGATACAGCATCTCCATGACTTCGCTCGCGAGAATGAGCTCACGGTTGACGAGTGGATGCAGGGTGTCGAGTTGGTATGTCTGCACCACAGTCCATACACAAGTCACTGACAGCATACAGATGAACGCAGCCGGCAAAATGTCCGACGACAAACGCAACGAAGGTCAGCTCCTCTGCGACATCCTCGGCCTCGAATCCCTCGTCGACGAAATTACCTACAAGCTCGCCTCAGACGCCACCGATGAGCCCACATCAACTGCCATCCTCGGGCCCTTCTACCGCCACAACGCACCCCAGCTGCCTATGGGCGCATGCATCGTCTCTGATGAAGTCAACAAGACGGGAGATAGGACGTGGATGCATGGCATTGTCACGGACTTCAGGACTGGAAAGCCCATCGAGGGTGCGGTCGTGGATGTTTGGCATACCGCGCCGAATGGACTGTACGAGCAGCAGGATCCCAACCAACCTGACATGAATCTCAGGGGCAGGTTCACCACTGGCAAGGACGGAAAGTACGACTTTTATTGCTTGAGGCCGGTGCCGTACCCGATTCCTTTCGATGGGCCAGCGGGCAAGGTATTGCAGGCGTTGGATAGGCATCCGATGAGGCCGGCTCATATTCACTTCTTGGTATGTTAAGATTCATGACTGTAGTGTCTATGTGCTGACTCTGAAACAGCTCGCTGCGCCGGGGTACAAACCTATCGTCACGCAGATCTTCGACCGGAATAGCAAGTACATTGACGACGACGCTGTTTTCGCAGTCAAAGACTCGTTGATTGTGGATTTCAAGCCTTTCCAAGGTGATCCCAAAGCAGACTTTGAGCTGCCATATGACTTCAAAATGGCGAGCTTCGAGGATGCGAAGAAACACGGAGTCAATGGCACGACTGAAGAGAGCGCTTGAGTAGTTCACTGAATCAGAAATACAGCAATGTAAACCACCTCCTTGTGCTCGCGTTTCCACATGTCGGTTTTCTCGGGAGCGACCTGCCCTCTAGCGTAACTCGTTCCGACAACAAGCGGCTCCATCCCGAGCGAGCGCCGATCCCCGCATTTGCACAACGTAGCTAGCCCGCTGACAACCGTGCCGCGGTAGACGACGCCCTACACGCCTTGTCATGCCGATGTGATGCCAATGTAGTGACATGGTGCTAGTGTAGGACTACTTTGTTTCGCTCGTTGCTTCTTCCTTCCTCTTGCATCTTCTCGCTTATCACTGCCAAGTCATCGTCATCTGCCGAAGTGCTGGCAGTAGTCAAGGTAGATATGTGAAGATGTGGGGTCATATGTTTGCAAGCTAACATGTGGTATACTTTACAGAACCTACACACATCAGGAAGCTTTGTGCTATACGAACGGGCTTACAATTGTCTTATCTCGACACGTATCAGTGGGGACAATCGCGAGCAGGATTGTCAGGGGTCGATCTTGCCGTTTAATCTGTTTGCAATAACAGCACACTCGGATACAAATACCGTGTCTGGACTTCTTCAAGTTAGACTTTACCTTCCTCCGACCTCATCGGTTCGACTGTCGACGACACAGCGTTTTAAGTCTTGAACTCTCTTTGTTCACCTCTCAAAACTCAGCGTTTCTCCCCACCGAAGTAAAACCTGCAATCATGGGAGAAATGCCCGCCGGAAAGATCACCCTCGGGCGGTACATGTGGGAGCGCATACATCAAATCGGCGTTGACACAATCTTCGGCGTACCAGGAGACTTCAACCTGCAATTCCTCGACTACCTCTTCCACGTCGACGGCCTGAAATGGATTGGCAACATGAACGAGCTCAATGCCTCATACGCAGCCGACGGCTACGCACGCGTAAAAGGCGTCCCGGGATGTGTAGTCACCACCCATGGTGTTGGTGAGCTCAGTGCTCTGAATGGTGTCGCGGGCGCCATGTCCGAGCAAGTCAAGATCATCCATGTTGTTGGTCAGACTCCCCGACCCATACAGAAGAATCACATGATGATCCATCATTCTATTGGGAATAAGCCGGATCATCAGCTTTACAACAAGGCTTCTGAGGGCTTGCGGTACGCGGCGGCTGAGCTGTGGGATATCGAGACTGCGCCGGCGGAGATTGATCGGGTCATTCGGGAGTGCTTCCTCAAGTCTGGTCCAGTGTACATTTTCTTGCCACTTGACCTTTCAAAGGAGCATGTTGATGCTAAGCTTTTGGACAACCCTATCAACACGAAGCCGGACGTTGATGAGGCGGCTCAGGAGAGGGCGGTCAAGGCTGTTGTTGAAGCGCTAAAGGAGGCCAAACATCCGACTATCCTGGTTGATGCATGGACACAGAGATTTGGAGCGGCAGAGGAGGCGCAACAGCTTGTCCGGAAACTCCACGTCCCGTGGTTCTGCGCAAATATGGGCAAGGGCGTAGTAAGCGAAGACGACGAGATGTACGTTGGTGTCTGGAATGGAGAGGTCAGCACACCCGGCGTCAAGGAGGCAGCAAAAGCCGCTGATCTAGTTGTAAGTGACCTTTTGTGTTGTTGGAGGTCAAACACTGACTTTCCAGATCACTTTGGGCTACATCCCCTGCGACACCAACTCCGCCGCCTTCTCGCGCCCTCTTTCCGAAGAGTCCACTATCCACATCAACCCACATGACGTCGTAGTCAAAGGCCAAATCTTCCCCAACATGTCCATCAAATCCCTGATCTCCTCCCTGTCCGCCGCTCTCCCCTCAAAGCCCCAGCACGCCATCCCCAAGCCCCAACTCCCCGCGCCCCGAACTCCCTTAGACAAAGACGCAACCCAACTCACCCAATCCTTCCTCTGGCCCGCCATCGAATCCTTCCTGCAGCCCAACGATCTAATCATCGGTGAAACCGGCACCTCCAACTTCGGCCTGTGCGACATCAAATTCCCGCCCAACGCGCGCTTCATCACGCAAATCTACTACGGCAGCATCGGCTTCGCGACCGCCGCCACGCTAGGCGTCGAAGTTGCGCGCTCTGAACTGCCCAGCACGCAACCCAGCCGGACGGTGCTGATCACGGGCGACGGCAGCATGGCGCTCACGATCCAAGAAATCGGCACCATGATCGCACAGAACCTGCCTATCGTCATCTTCGTCATCAACAACGCAGGATATACCATCGAGCGGCTAATCTGGGGCGCAAAACAACCCTACAACGACATCGTGCCAACAAACTACTCCCACCTGCTACCCCTTTACAACCACCCTGATCCGGACAGCTCGTTCCATCGCGCGAGCACAAAGGCCGAGTTGCAAAGTATCCTGGGGCTGAAAACGCTAAGGGAGCCGCGCGATTTGCAGCTCGTTGAGTTGGTGGTGGATAAGTTGGATACGAGTTGGAAGTTGGGCACGACGTTGGCGTGGAGGAGTGTGGAGCATAGGAAGTATTTGACAGAAGAGGGGTTTATGGATACGTATGGAAATTGGGGTTTGGAAGGGGAGAGTGGTGGCACGGTGAAGTGGTTTTGAGGGCTGATCTGTGATGTTGTGTACTTGGCATGTATGGAATTGTTGAGTGTAGTTGTCTTGACGGACGGTTCAGGCGAGGCTGATTGAGCGCTCCCGGGGCCAGGTGAAGTTCTAAAAGAGTGCGTCAGATTCGTAATTGTCCAGACAAACAAGAATGTCATCATGAAATTTAGTAAATGGCACTGCTCTTACTGCATGCTTTGCGAAGGCAGCGATCCGATTGGCCCACGTACCAAGGTAAAATCAACATACTGTCAGTCTTTACGGTTGTTAACAACGTCTAGCTCGCCAGGCAGCGGCCGGTTTGATGTCCGCTTTGCACTTCAACGACATTAGCTGATAATTTTTTAATATTTTGCTCGTGCAATCTGCTATTGGCTACGGAACCTGTTTCCTCCAACGTCCTTGAATGTATACAGAAGGCTTATATTTATAAACCTTGGTAAGACAGAGAGTATGCCTGTAGGCTGATTCAGTACTGCGTGGCTTTCTAGTGACTGACTTCAATGTGAACGGCACGAAAATGTTCTGCGAAGGCAACGGATGGTAAATCGATTGGCCCTAGCGTCGCTGCATGGGTCGTGGAGAAGAAGGGATCAACCGAGTGTTGCTTCTGGAAGACATCGGTAATGCGCTGCGTGGTAATGTTCTTATATGGTGCTATTCGAATGTGTATGGCTCGAGAAGGCAGGGCCCAATGATGTTGCAATAACAGCGATGGAGTGACTTGGGAAATGCAATTTAGTGGAAGAGACGAAGAAGTCTTCGAAGCTCGATCGAGCGATCGAGTTGCACGGCATACGAGGCTGAATAGCGGCACGCGACGCTGTTGCCTTACCGGTGCGTTGCGTATTGAATGGACCCCCTAAGAAGCAGGTTGAAATATTCGACCCCTCAATCCGACGCTTCTGCGCTCATTAATTGGGTAAAATTCTATAGTACTTGTTACTATAATCGACTTTAGTCCTTGTCTCTGTCAACCGGAGGATTTTAGCTAACAACATGTTAATAATCGTTAGCTCATTTGATTATCAGGCGCAGAGGGGGTCCATTTAATACGCAAGCGACAATATGACTGCGCCACAGCCTACTTGCTTATCTCGACACCTAACAGACGACCCTTCGACCCACATCTACCACGAAGCTGAGCTACGTCTTTCATGACCTTGGTTCCTCTCATTGATTTGTTTTTCTGTCTTGTCATCGCGAGCACTGTGAGGTCTACTTGAGACAAGGCAGGTCCATTTACGTCATGGAGCAACCTTGCCAGTACAGCCCGGCACATAGCTGTAAACACTGCCAGCGTATCGTGCTCCGACGTGAGAATTTCTCCGAGGACTCTTTCAAAATTAAGCTCCCACATACTGTATCGGAACTTCGAGAGGGCATTAAAAATGGATGCGCACTGTTGCTGCAATTGTTCGTTTCAGGTTGGGATGCGAGCACTTACAAAAACAGATTGGAATACGCGGTAAGTTGGCGTCGTGATGCGTACTCCGTGGATATCCAGAAAAAGCTCTTGCAGCGATGGCGTCGGAAGTTTAGGCAATGCTGGTCCTTGTTCGAGCAAGGCTTGTGGAACGTGAAATTCCACTTTGAAGCACACCACAACTTCTACTCCTTCTATGTGGAGCTCCCACGGACATTGCTTCCGCCGCCGAGCTTTGAGCACCACTGCAGACATGGGCTTTATTATACATGGATCTCGAGTCTCAAAGCATCACCAGGTACAATTTACAAAGTGAAGTAGATGAAGTCGAAGCTAATGTATCTCAGACATTTCTGCTGATGAGGTACCAGAAAGTATCAAGAGGGCGCAGGACCCCTATGTTGGCTCCGAAAACAGCCTTCGACAGGCCGGTGAATGGCTGACTACATGCCATGGTGCTCATCCGTTGTGCTCCGAAATGCCGACAGATTTTGTACCTACGCGCCTTCTAAAGCTTGGGACGAATGACGACCAGCACAAAGTCCAACTGATTCATACCTCTCCGGGAGACTGTGTTGCGTGGGTAGCCTTGAGCTATGTGTGGGGTGGTGACCAATCATTCAAGACAACAGTTTCTTCCATGACGGAAATGCACAGGCAGATTCCGGTCATAACACTTCCGCAAACTCTGCAAGATGCAGTGACCGTCTGCAGAGGGATAGGGATACAGTATTTATGGGTTGACTGCCTATGCATTGTTCAGGATGATGCAGACGATCTCTCAAGAGAATTGGCCTTCATGCCTAAAATATACCAGCGAGCATGGGTGACCATTTCAGCTTCTACGGCCGATGACGTATCGAAAGGGTTCTTGCAAGACCGTGGCTACAAAGTCATAGTCGGCCAAACGCCCCTCGAAAAGTCACCCGTATTTTCACTTCCATACGTCTTCGTAGACGGCATTCGCACCAGCAATATCATTCTCGGTGAGGCGAGAGAGCCTACAGATGAGACCGAAACAACTCCGATACATCAACGCGCCTGGACATATCAAGAGCGAAGACTGTCGCCGAGAGTGCTTGAATTCACCAAAACCGCCATCACGTTTATTTGTCGCACGGGCGAATTCCGCCGGGGCTCAGGTTCCCACCCATGGGTGACACGAGGAGCCGAAACATGGGACGAGCAAGAGCGGATACTGCCGTGTATACAGAGCCAAGACCTACCGAGTTGGCATGCAATCGTCAAGGACTACGTGATCCGCGAACTCACATTCCCGAGTGATAAGCTCCGGGCGATTGCAGCTTTGGCCGATCTATACAGGATCAAGAATAAGCAGACGTATGTGGCGGGACTTTGGAAAGAAACAATCGTTCTCGATCTATGCTGGTACTCACGTTACCCTGTAGACAAGTTTGCCAGGGTTTCCACGCCGCGACCGCGAGAATATCGTGCGCCAAGCTGGTCTTGGGCAGCGATCGACGTCGAAGCGACAAGACAGTTACGGTTTCTCGAAAACACCATGCCAAGGGGTATAAGCCCCTCAAATAACTTCAACACCATATGGAATTGTCATCTTGAGCAAGATGCAGTGCTTGTTGATCTCGTCTTGGAACAGATACCGCCTAATACCACTTACGGACAGATCCGTTCGGCAAGCTTGACTCTAGAGGGATTGGCACTGAATACCAAGTGGTCGTTTAATGAAGGCTACCATAGTCTCCAGAACTTGGGGTCTGACTCTGTCTTTGTCCCTGACTCGATCCTTACACCTGGCTCGATCCTTCGTCGCTCTGTCTTCCCTACCACTTCCATGTTCACTACGAGAGATGCTATGGAAGATATGACACCCACTACCGCAGATGAGTGGCCTGTCGTCGCATTTATCTTGGTGCGCGGAACAGGAGGCATTGAAATACGCGAAAAAATTGTTTTCGGCCTGCTTCTTCTCGAGGAGGCATCGGGACAGCACCGGCGAGTGGGGACATTTCAGATGGCATTGGGTCCAGATCGATATGAAACATATGACTGCCCTCTTGACACTAGTAAGATGTTCCAGAGACGGAGTATCACGATCATATGACATGGATATCAAAGCTCGGCCGCGCAAGCAATGTATATGTACTCACACGTTGTGACTTCTCTCAGGCATATCTCACATCTCAATATTTCTACTCGTGTATACTCATTCTATCTCCATGCTGAAAAAGTATACCGGAGACATTACTTCATTCATGTCGTTAACTGACGACATAGGACCGAACAAACAGCTGTTTACTTACCCATGATAGTACATTAATCAGGCAGTTCAACAACACCAAAAAAAGACACACGCGCCCAAGAAACTAACACTGTAATGCACACAACTACACACTTGCTACAGAACCTACATTTCCTTGTCTACAAAGTACAACCACCACGAAACACCATAAACACAACCAATCCTTGCCAATTACCCGCCGTGCTACTACCACAAGACTCGGTGTATCATCCTATCTCAAATCCACGCACAACCCACCCCATGACTTCTAGCACAAGTCCTCTTACTCCTCCCACCAGAACCTAATCACATCACCACAAAATACCATTTCTCCAACTTCCACACCACTCATCACGCATCACGCATCACCCAACCAAACTCCATTCTCATGCAAAAGAATCAAATCGTGTAAATCATCTCTATATAATATGTATATCTACTATCTGAACGAAAGTGAGTGTGCATCGCACAGCGAGCGAGAGTATCAAAAAGCTACGTCCGCCAAAAGCGAACCGAAAAACAGCACAGCACAGCATGTAGTGCGTGGGGGGGGGAAAAAAAGTTGTCCGCCGAAAGGCCGACCGACTGAGCGAGAGTAGTAATAAAAAGTATGGATTTCATAGTATCCGTACAGAAAGTCAGTTGCTTTCCAGCAACCAAAAGAAAAAGAAAAACAGAGAAGGGATCCTGACCCCGACGCTGTGCAGCCCTTGCTTGAAGCGTCGAGTTTGAATATGCCAGGTCCCCTTCCTAAACACAAAAAGGAAAAATCAAGAGTACTAGGACCTATGAACGCCTATTGAATATCAAACCAGGTATTGGGTATCCTGCTATAACCATTGTGTGTGTACTTCTCCTCATAACTCCTCGAATCTCTTATTTGGCGTTTGTGGACCAAATAGGTCCGGCAAGACTAGTAAACATACGTAGCAGTCCTGCCCAACGTGGGCTTACTCGGGCCGTAATCGCTGCGCTCGTTCTCGCGGCCGCGAGGCGCCCATCTGACATCTTCAGGGCCGTACTTGGGCGCGTACTGCACTTCATTGGGGTTGAAACTCGACTGGCGAACGGGGCGAGGTCGCTGTTGCGAGGCGTATGAGTCACTGCGCATTTCGCCGTACAGAGGGCGTCCGGAGCGGCCGCGCTGCTCTTCGCGGATGGGCGAGGAGCTGGAGCGACCCATGGGTGGCGGTGGCATGGATGTCTTGGAAATGTTGGCTTCCGAGGGGCGGTTGGCGCCGATCGGGGGGCGACCAAGGGGAATTGCTTCTGGCGAGCGGTGGCGTTGGCTGCTTGGCGGCTCGCGGAGGACGGTGCGGTGGCTGCCTGCAAGAAGGTCGTCTTGGCGGAGAGGGACGCTGCCGTTTGGTGTGGGGTAGTGGTAGTACTTGGTCTTACTGGCAGAGGTAGGCTGGGGTGGCGGTACAGATGGGTATGCCTCCGGGCTGCTGTGCTCGGGAGTCATGGTTTCTCGCAGTCCAGAGGGGCGCGGGACCGAGGCGGGTTTGCTGCGCGAAGATGCATGCGGCACCGTTGATGGCATGGTTTGCGAACGGTGGAAGGCTGGGGGTGGCGAAGTCGAGGCATGCTTGTCACGGGACGGAGCCTCAGTGTAGCGGCGTTCCGGCGTAGCGCGCGGAACTTCGATCTTTGCAGGCGAAGAGGTGTGTTGCTTCAACGGAGGAGGCATCCGCCTCGATGAGCTCTCGTCACCGTCCCAATCGACAATTTCAGGGAAGGCACGGTCACGGTCTCGGCCTTCTCGTTCGCGGCCTGAGGTTGTCCGCTCCTTGGGTCGGGCAGAGGACCTGCGCACGGGCTCGGGGCGTGATTCCTTGGGGCGTGATGAGCGACTACCCTCGTAGTAGTCTCGCGATGTCGTCCGGTCCATGGTGGGACGCATCTCAGCTTGGACCTGTTCGCGCGACTTATGCAGGTAGCGGATGGCCTCTTCGGCCTGTGTGCTCATCTTGCGGGCGCTCGGAGTCTCGTAGCGCGGGTCCTCGTATGAGCGTCGCTCGTCAGGCTTGCGGCGGGTGTCGGCACTCTGTCGTCGCACCTCCTCTTCCTGGCTGCGGCGCTTGTAGCCTGCTTCGTAGCGTGCCTTCTCATCTGCGGACGACGACTCGCTCTCGACAGAGACGAACTTGTGGTTGCGGCGATCTTCCTTGTCACGCGTCTTGGTGCGGTCAGATCGCGTCCGGTCGGCGGTGGCTTTGGTGGTCCTCGATGACTCCTTCTCGGTCCGTGGGGTTGAGCCAGTCTTGGGAGGGTATGCAGAGTATGTTTCATACTTGCTGCGGGTGCTCGCACGTGCACGCTCGCGGTCACGGTCGTCGTAGTACTTGTCGTCGTCGGCGTAGGCGGCCGTCGGTCTGCGCTCCTCGGTGGCATAGCGGTTGCTGGACGTGTTGGCGGACGGGCGGGACTCGAATCGCGTCGCCTTCTCGCGGCTTGCGGTGGCGCCTCCTCGTGCGAGCTTCTCTCTTCGCAGGGCTTCGAGGGTGATGCTGGCTTCGTACTTGGCGCGCTCGGTCTCGTCGATGAGCACTTCGTAGGCCTTCTGGATCTTGTGGAACAGCTCGGCCTTCTCTTGCCTCACTGCGGGATCCGTCGAGGTGACCTTGTCGGGATGGCAGTGGAGCACCAGCAGGCGATGCGCCTTCTTGATGGCTGAGGCATCGGCGGTCTTCTCGACGCCCAGTGCTTTGAAATGGTCGGGTAGGGGTTCATCCATAGTTGGGGTTTTGGGGGTTTTGGGGGGGTTGGGGAAGGTGCGGGCGGGGTGGTGTTGCACGGTCTTATAGCTGCGAGACAGTGCGGTGAGTCTTCAGTCAAGAATGAGACATGCGCTCGCCGATCAATTGCAAGCGAGCGGTGGCGGAGAGCGGGAGTGCGCGGTCGTGGCTGGAGGCGGCGAATGTATCGCGTAGGGCAGCGAGCAGCAACAGGCTCGAGCAGACGGGTGCTGCTGGGTATATGTGCGTGGTGTTAAGGGCACGCGAATTGGGGTATGGGGTGATGCTGGGACGCTGCAGAAGAGTCTCCTGTTCCTGGTGCGGTGACGACGTTGGTGCCCGTGCTGACTCAAGCCGATCGGGCTGTTCCTGGATCGAGGACGGAAGAAAACCGGAGAATCTCGTGGCAACGCGAAACGGGGGCTCGGCCGGCGAAAAAGAATAAAACAAAGTCTTTGCAAAAGTTTGCAAGTTTGATTGCTGCGTGCGTGCTCTTTGTTGTTGGGCGAGAGCAGAGGCTGTGTACGGCCAGTCTGCAGAGTGGATGCGATGCTGGGCAGCTGTCGTTGTCCAAGCAGCGGCTTCCTTGCGGAGAGTAGCGGTCTGGCCTGCGACGTCACTCGAGGTTAAAGGTTTCAGCGAGGTCCCGATCTCTGCGGCTTGCGGCTATCCGGGTCACAAATACAACGGCGGGTGGGAGCACAGAATCGAAATAGAAGCTGTCGGGACTTGAAATAACGAGCTGTACCACGCAGGAGACGTGAGGGGTGTCAAGTAGTCAGCCTACGGAACTGTTCTCGGGGCCTTCTGGGCCTCTACCACGCCCAAGGCGGCCCTGAGTATGCCCACGGGAGTTGGCAGGGGATGTGCCTGCGGTCCGCAGCACGCTCTGCTTCATTCAGGAATCAGGGCTCGAGGCTATTCTTCGATTCACGCTTCATCAGCCTGCATGCAGCTTCCACGGCGCCTCTGCACGCTGCTGGCCGCGCCAATCCGGCCACGCTCAGCTAAGCCAGACGCAACTAATCATCTCATCTGAGCCACCTTGTCCAGAGGCACGCTGCATGCGAGGCATCGGCTTGGGCGCCTACGAAACATACGCCCAATCATACCATGCAGGTCCCTCCACTGCCAAACCCCCATGTGCCAAAACCCACCCAGCGAGCGGCCTCGATAGGCACGTCCAAGAGCACACTAGCTGCAAGGTCATCCAGTTCTGCCCACGAGTCGGCCTGTCAGGTGTGACATCCAGCTGCCACCCAATGGCAAAATGCTCAACCACTCCACCGCAAAGTATTGCTGTCACTGTGACCAACCCGAGTTACGCTGGCCAAAAATGACGGCGCACGGCATTGTCGAGTGCAGTCTGGTCGTCGCTAGAAGGACATGGAATCCGAGACACCCCGCCCGTCACACGCCCACCGCGCCCTAGCTTCTTCACCTCACCCCACCACCGCGATGGATGATGTGCAGCCCTGACACCTCGCCCGCAAGGATGATCCCCCGACACCACCGGAAGGGACGTGAGAGACAGCACGCGGCCTCGACACGGGCGGCTGCATCGCGACCATCGCCAGACAGCACCAATGTTTTCTTCTTGTCGATACAGGCAAGGCCCGTCCCGAACGACTCTGTCTGAGTGGCCCATGGCCATAGGCTTATGCGGGGAAAGTGGGCCGCCGCAGCCAATGGGCCCGTTCCATGGTCTGATCCGGCGATGAGACGTGGTCAGCGAGGATTTGAGGAACACACGAAGAATATACACCATGAGGTAGGTGTGTGTGGAGAGCGTCAACAGTTTGCCTGAGATGACGAGCGTGTGCTTTAACGGATATGTCATTGTGCCTCCAGCGCCGCTTCGCTGGCAAACGCCCACACTGGCAGCTCAACGTCAACCACAATCGGCTTGTTGAACGTGGATGCTTTTCCGACGACCCTCGCACTCAAGAATGCAGCGTTGATCATCAGAGTCTCGCGGCGCTCCACTCCAGTACTCCCAGGTGTACTTGTATGCGCGTCAACCTTGCTGCGGCCGACGTCGCTTCGAGTCCTGCACTCTATCGCTCCACCAGCCTTCCTTCTCCACGTCTCCACTCCCGCCTCACTGCTTGAAAAGAGGGCACCGTCCTCGAGGCTGGACATTGGGTGCGGCTCTGGAGCACCCGGCTGAGTCTCGTCACTCTCCCCGAAGAGTCCTCTGAACTTGTCAGGGACGACATGACGTGGCACCTCTCCAGCATGCATATACTCGATCCCACACCCTGCTTTCCGCGTGGCATCGACGAGTGAAATCTTCTTGTTTCCTGCGCCTGGATCTGTCCAATTCTCGACGGATTCGACGAGGCGAGACAGGTCTAATTCAGCAGGAGTGTCCGTCTTGTCAGGATTTGTTGATCCATTGTCAGTCTTGTCAGCGCTCATTGACTCATCCTCCGTCCTGTCAGCTTCAGCAGTCCTCCACCTCACCCTCTCAACCCCCCCTCCCATCATGGATATGCCCACAAACATGCATCATAGGCCTCACACTCGCCAACCTTCCCTTCAAAGCCCCACACCCCGCGCTCCCCTCTGCCGTCCTATCCAAACACCCCAACGCCGGCGAGTGCGTAATCACCACATCCGCCCCCTCCATCTCCCCCGTCTCCCAAATCTCCTCCGCTTCCTCACCTCCCCAGTATTGAAACGCCCAGCCGCGTCGGCCAGGTGAGTATGGCGAGCCGAATACACCCAAGTGCGTGCGTGTCTTGGGCAAATAGATCGTTGCGGCTTCATGTTGTAGGTACGTGATTGACGGCGAATCAATTAAAAGCCTCTTACACGCCTCTGGATCCTGCGGACTAGGCCATTTCCACTTGTTTTCATGCGAGTGGAAGAACGGCGGGTCGAGGGTTGTGTCGTGGTTTCCTACACATCATACATCAGCGCACGTGACCAGGAAGTGTGAGTAAGTTACCAGCAACAACAATCTTGGCCTGAAAATCGCTCTTCTCAAGCCATTCCACCGTCCTATTGAGTTCTGCATAACTCCCCTGATTCGTTAGGTCGCCGGCGTGGATCAACACGTCGCCGGCGGGCAATTTGGGCGTTTGGTTGTGCGTGTCTGATATACACACGATGCGGACTCTGCGGGTTGGCATTTTGAAGCAGTCAGATAAAGTGCATGTATATTTTGCCTATTGACGAAGTACATATTGGCTCTGTTTTTGACGTGTTGGTGTGCTATCGTGACTCACCCCACTCCTCCGCCAATCCTCCCACCGAGTGCTGCCTGCATGCGAAGTCGATGCCTCAGGCATATGACGTCATACGTCTAACCATCACCTCCACCACCACTCTCCATCTTCATCACCAACGTCCAAATCCACTTCGTCATTATCCATCCCTGCGACATTGAACCTCCGTCCCTGATGATCCCGCCGCACCTCGGCACGCAACCGTATGTCGTGCATGCCATGCGCAGCACCTTCCGCTTCCGCTTCGCACCCAAACTCTTTCGCCACTTCCGTCCGTTCGCCACTGCCAACTGCCCACGCGAAACAATCAAGCAAGTACAGTTAGCCCCCGAACACGAGTGGTGATCGGCGCGCAATGCTCGAGGATAGGGAAAACTCGGATGCAGAAATTTGTTGCTTTGCCATGTCCGCCCGCGCATTGACGGAGACGGAGGTGCGCGCCCGTGTGTCGCGGAGCGGCGACGCGGAGTGTCTGAAGCTGCGCAAATCGCGTGCGAGCCAAGAGCAATGCGATGCTACTACGAGGGCTACACTAAGCTCCGCGGGGCGCAAGATTAGACGTGGTTTAGTCAGGTATTGCATGTGAGCTGAAAGGACAGCTGGAGTGGTGTGCTATCGGTCACGGCGACGCTACGCGTGCTGCGCCATTCGTACTCCAGCTCACCGCTGAAGCGTAGTAGTGCTTGTGTAGCTGAACTAAACTCAGCATCAGCGTCGTAGGGCTGATGTGACAGTCACACAAACTCCAACGTCATCAGCATCACGCAAGCGCATTATTGTGTGTAGAACACCTTGTTCATTTTTATGCTGAACTACAAGAGCCATCCCAGTGGGGTATCGTCGCCCAACCATTACGCCAAACGCCAACATCTGAAAACACAAAGCCCCTTCTGTCTAGGGTTCCAATATCGTGCACTTTGTTTGTGAAAAAAGGGAAGAAGATCAAGTAGGTGGCAGTAGCTCTTGTGGAAAAAAAAACTCCCAAGCAAAACGAAACATTTCCCGCAGTCCTTCAAACCGACCTCTGTCGTAACCCAAATCAACATTTTCGTATATACCAAGGAAATTCCCGTGATGCCCAAGGCCGCGTAAATGCTAGACACTGTGCTTACAGAGCGGAAGGCTTGCTTAAAGAGGGTGAGACTTGAATATTCTGACACTGTTCGTTGCGAATGGCCGTCGTCTGAGCGTCGAGATGCGGGCGATAAACGTAGCTAAGACAGCCGCGCGCCATGAGAAGCTCAACCGGACATATCAGACCAGTGGCTCTCGACGCTGTTTGATCGTTTCCACCCCTCAGGAAGAGGAGCACCCACGTCCACATTTTGCTCCGGTGGTGTGCGGGGACGAGGACGAGGCCGATCTGCTGTTGCTGGCTCAGCATGGCGTTTCCTACTCGTGGGACCCTTGTCTTGTTGCAGGATGTGCTGCTGGAACTGGCGGCGTTGGTCTGACTTCCCCCTCGTTGGGGTCGCGTCCGGATCACGACCACTCAAGTCGTCACCACGTACTTTGGCGCGGGAGCCATTGACAAAAGACACATTGTCCATCATGTCCCAATCGTTGATGTTGAAGTCTTTTGGTGGCGAGTCGTCGAACATGGTAGACGACGCGTCAGCCGAGAGGTCGTCGATTGAATCGTCCTCACCCACGAGACTGATTCCGCCTCCCCTAACACGGTTGAGTGATACTGCGGGATCCTCATCTTGCTCATCTTCCGAGGAAGTTTCGGTGCTGTTCTCACTTGCAGGTCTTTCGGGTTCCAAGTACACTGCTGGAAGCTCCTGAGACATGGCTACGTCTTCGCCTTCCACAGCAATTTGGTCATGCTCCTCGACAGACGTCAAAGACTCTTGGTCGAGCTTGAACCATGTGATGAATTGTTGCATCTCCAATCGTACAAGCCAGGAGTCGAACATCGACTTGAAATATCTGTCAAAACCGCGGTGGAGCGACAGATCGCAGTCGGCCTCATGACCAGTCTGTTGATGAGCGATGATTTTTTCGATCATGATCTTAGCCATCTTCCAAACGAAGGGGCCACATGGCCCTTGATCCTGGGTAAACTGGTTGTCCCACCATTGGTTGGGGCTCTCCTCTTGTGGCAGGAACTGCCATTCCTTCGTTTCTTCCCCGAGGACCATCAAGAGGCCCTTTGAGACCTCGTAGGCTATTTTCTGGATCTGGTTGTAAGGACTCACGCCCGTGGAGTCATAGTAGAATGCTGTCTTGTGAACGCGATCCACAATGACCAATGACCAATGAGACCCGTCGCTGTAAGCGCCAATACCGTCGTTGATGGGTAGAACAATCTCATCTCTTGTCTTGCAAGCGATCTCTGTAGACATCATAGCTA